>NW_024088334.1:0-17385 GCF_009730915.1 Dioscorea cayenensis subsp. rotundata
CGAATGAGGAGTTGCCCTCTTACCCATAACCCAGAAAACGCATGGTAAAGACGAGTCTCTTGAGGTAAGGGTGTACTATCAGGGCTTCAAACCACCTAACAATTGTTCATCCAACCTTCTTGGTTCTTGTGCGTCTCCAACAATCTTGGAGTATTTCCGGTGGCGTCTCCTAGCCCTCTTCATTTTCCGGAGCACCTTCTTCAATATCCCCGCGGTTGATGTTACCTCCTCAGTCGACCCAAGCATTATTACTTCTTCATTGCTCTCCTCTTGGTCGAATAAAGCTTCATATGGATCCGGGTTGAACATTTTCACGCATGTATTCATCAACAAGCTCATCGAGTAGTGTCTAGGAAATACAAAGTGTCATCGAAATCGAGAGAATTCCGTATGAAGCTCGAGCAAAGGCGGTAAGTGAGTTTGTCATCTCCAACTCTCAATGTGAGCTCTCCGCTGTCCATGTCAATCAATGCTTTGGATCTCCGCAAGAACGGTCTCCCAAGTATCAAGGGTACATCCGCATCCTCATCGACATCTAGCACTACAAAGTCAACCGGAAAAATATACTTGTACACCTTGACAAGCACGTCTTCAATGATACCTCTCGGATGTCATACCATTCGGTCCGCAATTGTAAAGTCATCCGAGTAGGCCTAGGCCCTCCCAAGCCTAACTTTTGAAAAAAAGTGTATGGCATGACATTGATACTTGCCCCTGAATCCACCAGTGCCATTTCTTAACCTAAGTTGCCGATGTTACACGGAATGATGAAGCTTCCGGGTCTTTCTTCTTGTTAGGCATGTTCTTTTGCAGCACCGCCGAGCATGAAGCATCTAGCACCAACGATGCACTCTTTTCCAACTTCCTCTTGTTGGTCAACAAGTCTTTAAGGAACTTCATACTTAGGCATTTAAGCTAATGCCTCTACAAAAGGAATGTTGATGTGGAGTTGCTTGAATAAACTCGGGAACTTCTTATATTGTTCATCCCCATTGGTCATTTTTCAATCTAGAGGGATAAGAGTTCTTGGCTTGAAAGGTGGGGATGCCACCTCTTTCTCTTTCTTCGCTCCCTCCTCAACCTCTACAACCTCGAGTGCGTGTTCTTTCGGCTTCTCACTCGGAAGACTCCCTTCAACCTCACGACCACTTCTCAAAGTGATCGCCTTCACATGTTCTCTAGGGTTGGTTTCCGTATTGCTTGGTAAAAATTCCATGTGGCCTTCGGGAAAGAGACTTTCGCAATTTGCCCCACCCTGATTTTTCAAGGTTGTGCAAAGAAGCGGTGTGGTTGCGAAAGTGTAGCCTTGCTGATTCAAACCGTGTATTTACAGATTGAACAAATCTAGCCAAGTGGTTCTCTAAATCCGTCATTCGGGTTTCCAAGCCAGAAATTCTGTTTTCCACTTGAGGTGCTTGTTGTTGTTGGAAACCCGGTGGCCCCATGGCCTTTTGTGGTCCTTGGTTACTCCATGAAAAGTTGGGATGATTCTTCCAACCTGAATTGTAAGTATTGCTATATGGGTTCCCTTGAGATCTCATGCCATTACCTACAAAGTCAACATTCTCCACTGAAGAAACATCACCAAAAGAGATCGGGCAATCGGAGGGAGCATGTCCTCCACCACAACCGGTGTAATTGGTCACGGCCGCAACTCTATTCGAAGCTATGAGATCTAGCTTCTTACTCAGACTCTCTACTTGTGCCACCAATGAGGTCACTGCATCGATTTCGTGGATACCAGCCACCTTTTTCTTCTCCCTAGCATTCCATTGCTAACTATTTAACCCCATTTCCTCAATTAATTGACGAGCTTCATCGGGGGTTTTTGCTACCTAAAGGTACCTCCTGCTGCCACATCCAAGAGTTGCCTTGTACTCGGGTTCAAACCATTGTAGAAGGTTTGAACAATCATCCACTCCGGGAATCCGTGTTGCGGACACTTTCTCAGGAGCTCCTAGAACCTTTCCCATGTCTCAAAGAGAGACTCCAATTCCAACTAAACAAAGGACGAGATCTCATTCCTAAGCTTTGCTGATTTTCCGGGAGGGAAATAACGGGCTAAGCAACCACGCCATCTCCTCCCATGTAGTGATTGATGCTCGGGTAATGAGTGTAGCCAATGCTTCGCTTTCCCATTCAAGGAAAATGGGAAGGCTCTCAATTTGATGGCATCATCCGTAACACCATTTATCTTTAGTATGTCGGACACCTCGAGAAAGCTCTCTATATGACTATTTGGATCCTCATCGGCCAAAGCTAGCTGAGTGTGCGGACTCTGCACCCATATGGATGAATGCCGGCTTTAGCTCGAAGTTCTGAGCTGTAATCGGAGGACGCACAATACTCGATTGTGTCCCAAAACTGAAGGTCTAGCATAGTCGGATAGTGTTCGCTGTTGCTCATTCTGTCCTGCCATGTTTTCAGATTCCTCTCCTTCCAAATCAACTGAATTATGTTGTTCTTCCACAGGTTCTTTCCCTTTTCTTCTAAGTGTACGTTCAAGCTCAGGATCTCCTTCAATCAATATGTATTGATGGATTCCCTCGGGTCATAACCTGGAGCTGCACCAAAAAGAAAGAAAAAGAAAATCAGAACGATGATAGAATAAGAAGACGTGAAATAGAATGGGTAATTTCCGCACGCCCGTGAGAAACTCTGCAGGGTGTTCCCTCCATCTCGAGAAAACACAGGGGCGTGCGGCCGCCCCTGTGAGTTGAGGCCTGTAAATGCCCACGCCCGTGGGGAATTTCCGCCCGGGCGTGTCGGCGACTTGATATTTTTCTCGGATAACCAGGGAGGCCACAGGGGCGTGGGTCTTCCCTTGTGGGTCTAGCTCACGGGCGTGGGTATTTTCAGCACGCCCGTGTGAGATCAGTCAGAGTCAAGAGAGCGTTTTCCCGAGAAGGCACAGGGACGTGTGTACACCCCTGTGGCGCTCTCGGAGTGAGGCGCACGGGAGTGGGTAATTTCCACACGCCCGTGGGGATACATAGAATTCCAAGAGACGCGATTTTCTCCTTAAAAACCTTTTGATCTGGCTCATTCTTCATCTCCAGTCGCCGGAAAATGGTTCCCGATTATATTTCGATCCTTCGTCGCTATTTGGAGGAATTTTCTTCGCTAATCTTACCGAATTTCAGACGTTTTCATATTCATCTCTTCCGTAATCCTTTTATCCTTTTTTCTTCGCCAATTATGGTTGTTCACGGGTTGAATGCTTTTAAATGCGAGTTTTCATGCATGATGGATATGTAGTAAACAGTTAGAAGTGATTTTACTATTGAATTGTTAAGATCTTTTTTTGTGCACCCGTGTGGGAGTTTCACGCTTTGAAGAGCCACACGGGCGTGGGTAATATCCATAGGCCCGTGTGGAATTCTGCAGTATATTGCCTCTGAGATTTTTTTTTTACTATTTTCGTCTTTTGCACTCCAGCTATGGCACCTCGAGCGAAGAAGAACTAAGTTAAGCGCCTCAGACTTACCTCACCCGAGCTGATACATATGGAATTCTCAAACCCCGAGCATCAGGCTCGCTTCGAGAGACTTTCAGCACTCGGGTTTGGTCAGACTTGCTTTGCGTATTTACAAGTGCTTCAACAGATTCAGCAGGGTGATGAGGTGATTTATGAGATTGATGAGATGCTGGCAGTGGGGAGCTGGAGGAGGCTGCTGACAATTAGTCAACCGGCTTACCGCACACTTACGCTAGAGGTTTTAGCGTCCTTTGAGTTTCGATTGCTACATGGGAGGGTTGACACTACAGAGGCGATACGGTTTCGAGCATTCGGACATCCATTCTCTATGAGCGTCACTGAGTTTTTGATTAGGACGGCCTGTACGATGTCGCTTATACAGGTACCGTGGAGTATGGCCGACTACCAGTAGATTTTCAAGTGTCAGTCACCCCATATCATGCATACAGGATTTTGTGTGGGCATGGGGAGTACGAGCCGGGATTATCGAAGGCTTCTAGTTTGTCCCGGTTCAGTTACAGATACATACACGCAGTCATCAGCAGGTCCGTGATAGGTCGAGCAGATAACACAGCCGCTTTAACCAGATTGGATCTGCTTTTCTTATACTCCATGGCTCGCAATGTGCCACTTCACTTAGGGTGCATTCTAGCAGATGTTTTCTAGTACCAGGGTCATTCGACGAGAGTGGGTCTACTATTTGCGGGCCCTTATATCAGCAGACTCATTCTAGGAATGGGTTTGGGCGACGCTCTACGTGGTGCTGAGAGGACAGTTGTGCCCCTCGCTATTACGTTCGATACGATCAGGATGATGGGGTTGGTACGGAGGTTTGGGCCAGGGGTCTACGTTCTTATTCCAGCTACTGCTGAGACCACCAGAAGTGAAGGAGATACTACGGGGGGTGTCTAGCAGACTCCTCCATCTTCTGTAGCACCGGGTATTCGAGCCTATGATCGTATCAAGAGGCTAGAGACCGATGTTAGAGAGATTCAGACTGAGATAAAGGAGCTCCGGGCTTTGCAGTCGACTCAGTACACAGATCTTATGGCCCGATTCGATTTCCTTCGAGATCTCCTGCGACCCGGATCTTCAGTACCTCCAGCACCTCCATCCTCGACCCCACCACCAGAGGACCCACTATATGCTTCCACTTCCGCAGCAGCAGCACAGGAGCCTGAGCGCAGCACCGACACTTGACTTCTTCCTCTTTACTTTCATGCATTTTACTTTATCTTATTTTCTTATTTTTTTTAGACTTGTTCACTCAGAAAGGATTCTTCCTTCTGAGTTTATGTTATTTTGCATTATCGAGTTGTATTCATTATTTCATCTTTTATACACTCGAGTTATTTTTGTTTTTCTTGAGCTTCACTGAACCCCATCGTGTATGCGTGCAGATGGTCTTGTCTTCTTGGAAATTGAGACTTAGTCATGGGCACAGCCAAGGTGCTTTGGCACTTGGTCGTGCGAGCTTCACAACCCGTTGGAACACTACTCCCAATAAATTAGCTTCATCAAACGCAACACTAGGAGTCAGGGGAGTATTGTTTTGATTGCTTCTCCCACATATATTTTTCATTGATATACATTATGAGTGAGCTTGCATGTGTACATTGAGGACAATGTACAACTTAAGTGTGGGGGGGAGTTTCATAGTGCACACATCATTTCTATTGTTTTTGATTGATATATGCTCACATAGCCAATGGCGGTTCACCCTAGTTGTAATGATTGTATTCTTAAGTTTATGAAAATTGTTAACATTGAATGTTTTCATGCTCTAGTTCTTGCTTGAATTTTTAGGAATTTTTGCCCGATTTACACTTAGTGCACTACTCACTCTTTGAACTCTATTGGAAACTCATGTTCGATGTTAAAGGGACTAGTTAGGTTTATTTTTCTTGTGCTATAAAAATGAAAATGAAAATGAAAAAGAAGGAACAAAAATAGTTTTTATTGTTTATTTGAATTGTTGGGTGGAAAGAGCTACCACCTATGAAGTATGAAGCTACTCTCACAAGTCGGATACTAGTTATGCCCTAATGAGAGAAAGAGTTATCTCATAGGATGAGTGAAAGCTACCACACGGGTAGAAAGAGCTACCACCTCGAAAGTGTGAAAGCCACCTTAGCGGACGCTTTGGAAAGGGCTACCTTAGAGGATGTGTGAAGCTACTACCATCTTCTAAAATTTTTATCACTTGTGTAGATAAATAAGTCCCTTGCACTTAGAACTTTGAGGAGTATAACTTGGGGTGTTTTGAGTGAGTTCACACACTTACATGAAATTCGGGTTTGTTATCCTTTTTGTTTCAAGATTTTAGCTAGAGCATTGATTTTTCGTATTCAGTGTTGAAATTTCCCTTACTTGTAGAATGCTATCTTTTGTATACTTTGGTGAACCTAAGGCCAAGCACTTTCAATATTTTCTTCACGGATGCACAGAATGTTTTAATGTTTGCTTGAGGACAAGCAAAAGCTTAAATGTGGGGGACTTTGATAAGTGCTTGTGCGATTTGAATGCGAAGCGTTCATTCCTTATGTTGAGCATTACTTTCCTCAGTTTTCTACATTAATATGTGTGTTTTTATGTTACTTTTACGCAGGTAGGGTTGTGAGGCCGAGTATGAAGGAAATGGGTCAATGTGGATCATAATGCACCTATTTTGGAGGAGATCTTGTTAAGGTTCAAACGCAAAGACATAGGTCAGGTGTGAGATGCTAGAGTGTGTGCCAACCTCCTCGCAATCGAGTGAGCACATCTATTTGGAGGGGCACAAAGGCAGTCACGCTAGAGCATTCGGACTTATGCATATAAGAACAAGAGCCCCGCCAACATGTACATCATTGAAGAAGCAAGTGATTCACGACGTGAATGTGTGACCGTTTGCGTTACCCCGATGAAAGTATGGAATTGGGAAGTTAATCAGCGTGCAGGCTGTAGCATAACACTGTAGCAACACTGTTCACAGCCGGCCGAGAAACCAGAAAAACAGAGAATCCACACGGGCGTGTGGAAATTCCGCACGGGCGCGTGTTCCGTACATGCCCTTGTATTCGCCCGATTCCAGCCCTATTTAAAGCCGATTTCAGCCCCGATTTCAGTATTCTTTTCTCCATCTTTTCCCCAACTTGTGAGAGGACTTCGGCTAGGATTTTGAGGGGTATTGGCCAAGGTTTTGGGGAAGCTCTACGGCTCCGACATCGTGATTCCATTAGGAAGAAGGTTGGTAGTGGAGCTTCGATCGAGGCGTATTCTATACCGGACGAAGGAATCTTTGGACAACGAGTAGAGGACTCTCCACAAGACCATCGACACGACCATCGATGGGGTTCCTTTATGGATTTATTGCTTTTACATTCGATTTCTTTGATTGTATTAAGCTCCATGGAGAGCTAAACCCCTAGTGGGTACTTGGATGATTGTGAACCCTAGGATGTATTTGTTTCATTGAACTTCTTTATTATGCTTTCAATTAATTGATGTTTGTTGTGAGTTCCAACCTTGAATGCTTGATTGTATGAACATTTCCGCTAGAGTGACACTAGGGTTGAGAGTTCTTGTTGGTAACCTTGTGAGTGAGTGACACACCACGAGCGTTAGACAAAGCTAGGTTGGAGAGGGTTGAGAGGATGAGTCGAGAGGTACAGGAGCGTCCCCTTTCCCCTCCGACGTGATAGATTCTACCTCCGTTCCTCGAGTTCTTTGCGGCCATAATAGAGTGAATGGTCTAAGGGATGAACCTCCGCTGGGGCCTAGTTGCGCGTGCAATGGAGTGAAGCTTTGAGGGGATCTTAGTACCTAGGGATTAATTGTGGTTAGGGACCTTCCATCTGGACCAAAGGGGTAGGTCTATATTTAGGAAGAGATTTATCACTTGGAATCCCTAGAGCTCATTGCAACTCTATGCGAGTGCTAGGTGTTGAGATTGTTTGATTTCTCCTCCGGGACATGTATAGAGTTAGGCATAGTTGACCTTAGATTTGGGACTATGTATGTAAGGATTTCCACGACTCACCATTGCATTGATTAGGAAGCATAATAGAGAGTTCTTGCACTTGAAGCGATTATCCTAGAGGCTTCTTATCTATGTGAAAGATCAGTAGTGATAAGTGTGACAATGATTCAATTCTCAAAAGTATAAACAATGAGTAAGAAAACACGAGTAAATGAGGAGGTAAGGCAATCGATAAAGATGGGGTACTCAGATAATGCTCCGCCTAGGACAATCATTTCAAGTGCAAGAACCCTCTATTATGCTTCCTAATCGATGCAATGGTGAGTCGTGGAAATAGTTAAATACATAGTCCCAAAACTAAGGTCAACTATGCCTAACCCTATACATGTCCCGGAGGAGAGATTAAATAACCTCTCAATCTCGCACTCGAATAGAGTTGAAATGAGCTCTAGGGATTCCAAGTGATAAATCTCTTCCTAAGTATATACCTAACCCTTTGGTCCAGGCGGAAGGTCCCTAGCCACAATTAACCCATAGATACTAAGATCCCCTCAACGCTTCACTCCATTGCACGCGCAACTAGGCCCCAGCGGAGGTTCATCCCTTAGACCATTCACTCTATTATGGCCGCAAAGAACTCAAGGAACGGAGGTAGAATCTATCACGTCGGAGGGGAAAGGGGACGCTCCTGTACCTCTCGACTCATCCTCTCAACCCTCTCCAACCTAGCTTTGTCTAACGCTCGTGGTGTGTCACTCACTCACAAGGTTACCGACAAGAACTCTCAACACTAGTGTCACTCTAGGGGAAATGTTCATACAATCAAGCATTCAAGGTTGGAACTCACAACAAACATCAATTAATTGAAAGCATAATAAAGAAGTTCAATGAAACAAATACATCCTAGGGTTCACAATCATCCAAGTACCCACTAGGGGTTTAGCTCTCCATGGAGCTAAGTACAATAAAAGAAATAGAATGTAAAAGCAATGAATCCATAGAGAAACCCCCTCGATAGTCGTGTCGATGGTCTTGTGGAAAGTCCTCTACTCGTCGTCTAAGGATTCCCTCGTCCGGTATAAGATACGCCTTCACGGAATCTCCCCTACCAACCTTCTTCCTAAGGAATGATGATGTCGGAGCCTTAGAACCTCTCCAAAACTTTAGCCAATATCTGTCAAAACCCTAGCCGAAACCCTCTCTCAAGTTGGGGAAAAGATGTATAAAAGAATGCTGAAATCATGGCTGAATCGGCTTTAAATATGGCTGGAATCTGGCGACCACACCGGCCTGTGGATTTTACACATGCCCATATGGAATTTCCACACGGGCGTGTATAATTTCCACACGCGCGCGTTGATTCTCTGAATTCCTGTTTTCTCGGCCGGCTGTGAACAGTGCTGCTACAATACTTTCGCTACAGTGTTCCGGTACAGTACCTGGCCTAAAATACTTCTCGAGTCCATACTTTCATCGAGGTGACGCAAACGGGCACACGTTCACATCGTGGAAATCTTGTTCTATGTGCATAAGTCGGAATGCTTGAGTGTGACTACCCTTGTGCCCCTCCAAATGGTTGTGCAAACTCAAATACGGGGAGGTTGGCACACACTCTAGCGTATCGCACCCGACTTATATCTTCGCGTTTGAACCTTAGCAAGATTTCCTCCGAAATCGGTGCATTGTGATCCACATTGGCTTCTTCCCTTCATAATTGGTTTCACAACCCTACCTGCATAAAAGTAACATAAAAACACACATATTAATGTAAAAATCCGAGAAAAGTAATTCTCAACATAAGGAAAGAATGGTTCGCATTCATATCACACAAGCACTTATCAGAAATAGATGAGAATTGGACTTAGTTTTTTGCTAGTGTTGGGGAGGTATTGTACAGTTAAGATGACTACCCATAAGTTATTACATTCATCTCGAATTGATTCAAGGGTCTTGTGAACGTAGTTGCAAGAATCTTCCTCTCATCGTTGCATTGTTATTATCTGTGCCATTTAGAGGCCGAGATATTTATTGGTAATGAGCATGGTTAATTCTATAAGGTTAGATTAAAACTACTGTTTAGTATTAGTAAACACTAGTGTGTAAAATTTTTCGTTAGCGTGTAAATCCATTTGTTCTTGTGTAGTACTAAATGATCATATGTAGATAAAATTGTTAATGTGTAATACGTTTAATACTTGTGTAGTACCTAACGTTAATGTGTAAAATAGTATGTCCTTATGTATTATTTAAGGTTTGTGTGTACGATATTACTTTTGTGTGTAATATTATCACTACTTGTGTAGTAAATATAGTTAATGCGTAAAATCGTACATTGCTATGTATTATTATCGCTAGGTTTGTGTGTAACATTAATTGTTTATATAAATTACAAACTTTTAATTGGCTTCTTGCATATTAATGCATATGTTTAAACTTATGAACATGCTAGCTGAGTAGTACGAAGTGTCGCCTAGGTGGGATACATACCTTTGCCCTTAGATATGCAAGAAGCTTGAACAAATTATTGAAGACAATCGGTTTTGCAGGTGGGCCGATCAATCGATGATACTTACGAAGTGGTTGACGATCACAACAGTGTTGTCAACGTATAGGTTTGAAAGTGCTCCTACAAGAGATGAGACATAATCGTCGATCCTGTAATACAGTCATTGCGGACTAATAATAAAAAATTCTTTATGCAGTTATGTTACCTATTTTCAAGTTTTGTGCTATCTACGTGCACATTTACATGTAGGTGTATATATACTTTATGTGTTTTCGATGTAATAACATGTGTTTCTCTATAATGTTAGATGTTTTTGTGTAGTATATAGTATTTCCGTGCAAGTATGCTTTTTTTGTGTAGTTATGTTTGTTCGTATTTAATTATATTTGTTTGTTCTTGTGTAATTATAGTTGTACTTGTGTGCTATATGATTTTCTAGTTTACCATTTTGTTTTCCTCTGTATATGTCTCTCTAGTGTTATGGATTTGTATTTGCAAAAATGTTTACATGTTCAAATAAAGATTTTACTCATAGAAGAATAAATAATAAATAATAATAATAATAATAAATAATAAATAAATAAATAATAAATAAGAAAAACATTGACAAATAATAAATAAAGAAGAAGAAGAAAAAGGGAATAAATAATAAATAATAAATAAGAAGAAAATGAAGAAAAGAATAAATAATAAATAAGTAGAAGAAAAGGATAAATGGTAATCTTGTCATTTCACGTGGCTGGTGAAATTTCTCCACTAAGGGAGCATTCTGATAATTTCCACTGCCACTTAACCCCACATGTCACACCATTCAAGGAAATGGGAAACTAGCATGGACTAATAGGGAAAGTGCAAACTTCTCAGGGATGTTTCAATACTTTCCTGTTATTTATTATTTAAAATAACAAATTTATTTTAAGTTATATTACTTAGATGAAATATTTGACAACAACATATTAAAATAGTTAAATATATTAGAAATATTTAATGATAATCATGCTAATTATTTACTATTAAATATAAACTATTGTTTTGTAAAATATCATCTTATTCATATAAAAGGGCATAAGTGTAATTATACTATATTTCTTTTTTTTTTACTTTATTATATTCTTAACTCTCATTCTTTCCAACAAAACACAATCATCATTATTCTCTCCTTCCCCTATTCACATTCCCACTCCACCTTCTCATTCCCCATTTCCCCATTCCTATTCCGCAATCCAAAATGCCCAAAATAGTTCCTGTATTTGTATGATTTTTCCATTTTAGTCACTCCACTTTAATTTGATTCAATTTTGTCATTTTACATTTTTCAATTGGGTTAATTAAGTACATTTGCTAACAAGAGTTTTATTTATTGTTTGTTTTGAATGACATACATTTTTTCATTAGAATATTATTAAAAAAGAAAATAAAAAATAAATTATTTTGAAAAAATAATAATAATAAATAATGGTGAGAGCTTGGCCGCTTCTTCATCACCTGTCTAAACACCTACATCTCCATCGTTTTCCTTAGTTGTTGTTTTAAACTCATCGAATGCAACACCATCTTCGCCGTCTAACTTGGCGTTGGCACAACCTGCTGTGCCTTGACCCGAAAGACATAGGAATCGACAACCGTCATGGCAGCATCCTCAGCCCTTGAGTCGCCGCAAGCCTAACAAAAACCTGAATTGTTACATTACTAAACAAATAAAATATCACAAATGGAATAATCTAGTGCTACGGAGTAGAAAAGTACTTAGAGGAAGCTACATTCTCAACAATAAAGTAAAAGGAATTCGAAAGTTAAATAAGACATCATACAACAAACTTGACCTATGAATTAGAACAAGTGGCAAAAACACAAATTTTCAATTCAACTTTGTTAATGGATCCATGAATATTATACAATACAACTATGCTTGGAGATACAAATACACAAGGCTAGAGATGAAACCAATACCAACAACTATGCCCAACACTCCATCACACTGCATCACTAATAGTACCTGAAATCTAAAAAGGGGGAAGGGAGAGGGTGAGCAAACTATGTTACTCAGTGAGTGATTTAGCACATAACTGAATAGAATATAAAAACAAGACAAAGCATTTCCAAAATTTAAAATTTCCAATAACAACACCAAACAACAACAAAGAAATAAAATCCGATAATCAAAGAAAAAGTATAGATTTTTCACAAGAAGATTTGAACATAATAGCATATATAACCATGTATATAATTAAAGTTTCAAAATCTATAAAACATAACACCCATTGTCAAATCAAATTTGTGAGAGACTGTCCTCCTAAAATTGACAACTGAGCTTTACCCCCTCATCACAATCTAAAATAGAAATACAAAATTTATGTAAGAGATTACTTCTCAGAAACTCGATGGAATAAAGAACACAAGCTCTAAAATACCAAGTTTACAATTCACCCAGAAAGTAATGGTCTAGAAATCTCCCTAAACTTGTTCACGGCTAGCTTCAGAGCTGGTTAAGGTACTCATGCCCTTAACGTTGACACATCGGTGGCTCTGTGACACGTTCGAATATGCGTATAAACCACACACTGCATCACTAATAGTACTTGAAATCTAAAAAGGGGGAAGGGAGAGGGTGAGCAAACTATGTTACTCAGTGAGTGATTTAGCACATAACTGAATAGAATATAAAAACAAGACAAAGTATTTCCAAAATTTAAAATTTCCAATAACAACACCAAACAACAACAAAGAAATAAAATCCGATAATCAAAGAAAAAGTATAGATTTTTCACAAGAAGATTTGAACATAATAGCATATATAACCATGTATATAATTAAAGTTTCAAAATCTATAAAACATAACACCCATTGTCAAATCAAATTTGTGAGAGACTGTTCTCCTAAAATTGACAACTGAGCTTTGCCCCCTCATCACAATCTAAAATAGAAATACAAAATTTATGTAAGAGATTACTTCTCATAAACTCAATGGAATAAATAACACAAGCTATAAAATACCAAGTTTACAATTCACCCAGCAAGTAATGGTCTAGAAATCTCTGTAAACTTGGTCACGACTAGCTTCAGAGCCGTCATGGTACTCATGCTCTTAACGTTGACACATCGGTGGCTCTGTGACACATCCGAATTCTGCTACAGTACCACTTTAGTAAAATTATCTGCAGTGCTTTGCTACAGTACTTTCCACAAACCACTATGACATTCTCCTTTTAAGTCCACACAATCGGGCACACGATCATGTAGTAGGCTATATGCCTTTTCCTTCATTGATGCATCTTGAAAG
This sequence comes from Dioscorea cayenensis subsp. rotundata, assembly GCF_009730915.1. NCBI lineage: Eukaryota > Viridiplantae > Streptophyta > Magnoliopsida > Dioscoreales > Dioscoreaceae > Dioscorea > Dioscorea cayenensis. The sequence continues at coordinate 13,226 of NW_024088334.1, forward strand.
GTCTTGAAATCATTACAAAGAGAAGAAATGTGGAGACATGGCTACCTTTGTGCCCTTCCACTAATAAATTGGCTTGCATAACCATGGAAGTTGGCACACATCTCCTCATACACGAACTCCTCTTGTGTCTTCCTCCTTGATTCACACAAGAACTCTCAATATTATGCCATGATAGCCTATCTTCGCTCCCTTTTGAATTCCCAATGCCTTCATAACCTATATGCATAAAAGAACACCCAAAACATGAAATGAGACATAAACCATATAAAATATGATGCTCAATGTATGTAAAAAAACATGTTCATTCAAGCACTTATCACTCTGCCTCCTTGATTAATATCCAATCAGGACTCTACTTAAACTGGATTAATAGCTAAGCTGAAAATTCCATTGAATTTCAATAGGCTAGCCGTGGAATCTGCCTAGTGCAGCAAGGTATCACCATCAGAATAATGCAGTACATGCAATCTCAAACACAAAGTCTATAACTATGACAATAATCAAATATCAGGAATTCCATTCATTCCACAATCACCCATGCTAAAGCATGACAGGATAATCAAAGCCTCATAAATCAATTCAACTCGAACATAATAAGTATAAACATAAACATTTTTAAATGAACATCACCCTTTTCTAACATGAATCAATAAAGTGACATCAGCCTTTTGAACATTAATCAGTAAAGTTCAAATTCATTTTCAAATCGATCACAAAGCATGAATATTCTTATCAAATAACAAGGGTTTTCTAATATAAATCAGTAACAAGTATGGTTTTTTCTCAAAATGATCAACAACTCACATTAAGTACGATAAAACCATGAATAAATCTCAATTCAAATAAAACAGACATTGGGATCATATTCTATTTAGAAATGTGTAACAACAAAATCCACTCACAACTTTGGTGAAACAAAATTACCGAAAGCTCTAGTCCTCCGCCAACACCATGCCTCGAGGTGAGCTCTCACCTCCTAGCCAAAACACACATGCAAAAGCAACAACATACACTAAACAAATGAAACCCTAGGTTTCAAGAATGAGCAATACTAAACCAACCCAAGGTTGGCCTAAGGTAGGGCTCCAAGATTTCCAATAAACTTCTAATCTTTTGAGATTCATTCTGAACCAAGAAATTCAAAGAGACACCGAAGATCTACTATGCAACAGCAATTCGAAGACAAGGAAGTAAAAAGATCCAAGGATTATACTAGATCGAAGGAATACAAATTCAAAGCAAACACTCCTTTCAAGATCCACCAACAATAACCAAGAAGAAGAACAAGGATCAAGCACCAAGGTGAACCCACAATTCAACCCTAGGTGCATCCATCCACTAAGACAAAGGAAAGAGAGGAAGAGCTTACCTTGATCAAAGAAGAGATTGAACTCTAGGATCTAAAGTGAAGCCAAAGAAATCCTCCTAAAGTAGCCCTCAGACAACAAAGATAGGTAGAAGATGAGAGGAGAAGAGGATGACGGAGTTTGGGAAAAAAAAGGCAAGAAAAGAAAAGTTAAAATGGCATTAAAAAGACCCAATTCCGGCTTGCGAGGACTTGTGTGCAACCCGCATAGAGGTTGCACACCTCCCAGCTTAGGATGTGCAGCCTAGTAAGTGGCCTACATACCAGCAGGCTGTACACCCCACTACAATGTGTGTATGACCTTCTATGTAGCCTTTGTACAGGCCACACATGCTCTGTGCGGGTTGTGCACAGCCTACACACCTTAAACACTCCCGAAAGTCACCCCAAAACTTTTGGCAAGAGGCACCGATCTCAAAACAAAAAGAATTCAACCATGACATCGAACTAACAAATAGAGAAAGACCAAAATATACCACTCTACACAAGAAGGAAAACCAAAATGCCACACCACCACCTTCCTAACAATGTCCTACATCTTTCTCGTCAATAAGTTCATCCTCTCCAACTTTGGCGCCACCTACTCTATCTCTGACTACACCTATTCTTCCCCTTCCTGCAAATTCTGACTACCCCTCCCCTTGCACTTCTTCCCCAGCCTTTCTCTTGGCCTTGTCCCCAATATGGCCACAAACACCTAATTCGCCTACGCCACATCGGCTACCACTGCACTAGGAATCTTACTAATAAAACCATCCTCGTAGCCATCTTCATCAAGGGCCTCTTCTTCCTTACCATCTTCCTTCTCAACCACCATACCAACCTTATCCCAAAGCATAATTTTTTTTTCTTTTTTAAATAATATTTTTATTATTTTTTAATAATATTTATATGAAAAATGCTACATCAACCAAAACATAAGTCAAATGTAACTCCATTACCCAAGTATACTTAATCGACCAAATCTTAAAAAAGATAGAGGCATGATAATAGATCAAATTACACTAAATAAACTAAAATGGTAGAGTTATATAAGTATAAAACTATTTAAGGTACATATTACACCATCATTTCTATTATTCAATGAATTTGTGTTGATGAATGGAATTGGTAAACTTAAATCATAAGAAATTTTATGTTTTTTTCTTTTATAATTTAATTTGTCTCTCATGTTTAGTGGAAATAGTATGATGGTATTGTGTTTTTGAAAGTTGTGTTGGATTTTTAGATTAAATACGTTTGGAAAGAGTAATAGTAAGTGACAGTTTTTGCTATTGACATAATTTTGTTGTTAAATTGAATTATAGAAGTTTATTCATAAGAAAAAGTATATGGAGTTGTTCATATCGTATTGAGTGTTACTGTAGAATTATTTTCTATTTTCATAATTAGTATTATTTAGGGTTTTAAATAAACATCTGATAAGTGCTTGTGTGTTAAGAATGCAAAGTAATCTTTCCTTATGATGAGCATTTCTTTTATCAGGTTTTAGTGCCAATTCATGTGTATTTGTGTTCTTTTGCGCATGTAGGGTTGTGAAGCTAACTATAAAAAAAGGCAAAAGTAGATCGTAAATGCATTGTTTGGTGGAATCTTTGAAGCGACAAATGTGAAGACACAAGTTGGGCTCAAGGATACGCGAATGTGTGCCGACCTCCTGACAAGTACCCCTTGCTTATATCCCGCAAGTGCAGGGGCTTGTCGAAGTAATAATCCCGGGTGAGCGGGATCGAATCCACAGGGAGTAGGGAGTGAAAATACTTAATTTGATTCTTAGCTATGTGGAAGATCAATTGTGATAGGTGTGAAATTGATTCAATTCTCAACAATAAAATCAACAAGTGAAAGAGCAAAAGTAAGAAGAGGGTAACGCAATCGATAAAGATGGGGTACTCGGATAATGCTTCGCCTAGGATAATCGCTTCAAGTGCAAGAACTCTCTATTATGCTTCCTAATCAATGCAATGGAGAGTCATGGAAATTCTTACATACATAGTCCCAAATCTAAGGTCAACTATGCCTAACTCTCTACATGTCTCGGAGGAGAAATCGAACAATCTCAACACCTCGCACTCGCATAGAATTGCAATGAACTCTAGGGATTCCAAGTGATAAATCTCTTCCTAAATATAGACCTAACCCTTTGGTCCAGGCGGAAGGTCCCTTGCCACAATTAAGCCCTAGATACTAAGATCCTCTCAACGCTTCACTCCATTGCACGCGCAACTAGGCCCCAGCGGAGGTTCATCCCTTAGACCACTCACTCTATTATGGCCGCAAAGAACTCAAGGAACGGAGGTAGAATCTATCACGCCGGAGGGGAAAGGGGACGCTCCTGTACCTCTCGACTCACCCTCTCAACCGTCTCCAACCTAGCTTTATCTAACGCTCGTGGTGTGTCACTCACTCACAAGGTTACCAACAAGAACTCTCAACCCTAGTGTCACTCTATGGGAAATGTTCATACAATCAAGCATTCAAGGTTGGAACTCACAATAAACATCAATTTATTGAAAGCATAATAAAGAAGTTCAATGAAACGAATACATCCTAGGGTTAACAATCATCCAAGTACTGACTAGGGGTTTAGCTCTCCATGGAGCTTAATACAATCAAAGAAATCGAATGTAAAAGCAGTGAATCCATAAAGAAACCCCCTCGATGGTCGATGGTAGGTCGATGGTCTTGTGGAGAGTCCTCTACTCATCGTCCAAAGATTCCTTCATCCGGTATAGGATACGCCTCGATCGAAGCTCCCCTACCAACCTTCTTCCTAATGGAATCATGATGTCGG
>NW_024088335.1:0-52447 GCF_009730915.1 Dioscorea cayenensis subsp. rotundata
GTTGGTGGTAGGAGCTTGTGGGTGGCACAACTAGAAGGAACACCTACGAGATAGTCTTGACTTTTGGCCCATGAATGTCACATTTATTTCTGGTTTTTATTTATTCCATAGATATGTTTGGATGAATGGAATTCCTTTATTGCCATGTAAGCCGTAATTAATCCCAATAATAGTAAGTCATGAAAATGCCTCCCTTATCGAAACTTATCCACACATCGATCATCGAAGCATGAGGGGCATGCCAGAAGTGAGCATGTTTGATTATCTTTGTAAGAGCAAGTGTTGGGATAATGGTTATATCCAGCCTGCGAGTAAAGGTTTGACTTGACATTGGTAGCGGGGACGGTCCTAGCCCTAGGCATTGAAAAGATTGAGGTGTTCTTTTAACTTGATCAATGTTAACCCGCATTATATCCAAAAATCACATGTGATGTGATTGGAGAGTTCTGACTAAATAACCTAGTATTGGGTGTACAAGCTCAATTTGACCAAAACAAGGTGAAATATGGATCTTGGCCCTCAATAAGTCACTAACAACAAAATTATTTACATTGGGATATTAATTAAGTAGCTGTAGGAAACTATAAGACCTCATAACTAAATTTTGTTTTTAATTCTATGTAGATCATAATGATAACCAATAATGCAAATACACAAAATTTTTTATTCGATCTATCACTAGGAAAGGACAAGCTCAATGGAATCAATTTCCTTGATTAGTCTCGAAAATGTGAGAAATTGTCTTGGCAAGAGCGGAAATTGGAATCCATTGAAAGCGTACATGGCACTAAGCAGGAAATTTGTTGTTAAAAGAGGCATTCAACAAAGAAAAGAATTGACTCAATGATATTTACTTACCTCATGCTCATGAGTCCAAAATTTTAAGCGAGTTCATGGATATGAGCTTATGATATTATGGGGCATCTTAAAGGAAATGTTCCAAGAATAAACGGGCATGAAAGGTTTAGGACCACAAAGTGTTGTCTCTTATAGGATGGCTCGGGGCACTTGATGAGTGCCCCATGTGCTCGAATGAAGGGTATATTGATATGCTCGAGAAACTTGATGCTTCGATCGAAAAGGAACTTTGTGGTGGACCTTATCTTAGGGTCCTTACCAGATAGTTATGATTAGTTTATCATGAACTATAACATGCATGATATGGATAAGACACTTACCAAGATGCATGACATACTTAAAAAATCGCTGGCGAGTATCAAAAAGTGATCTTTGGTGCATAAAAGATGCGGAAAGACAAGGGCAAAGAGTGGAAAAAGGAAAGGAAAATCAAGTCAAGCTCAAGGAGGAAGGTTGGACCTTATTCAAGGGAGGAGGCTAAGAGCGAAGCCCAAACCTCAGAAGAAGGGTATGTGTTTTCACTGGAATGAAGCTAGTCATTGGAAGAGAAACTATCTTTCTACTTGGAAAATTTGAAGAAGGGAGGAAGGCTAATAAGTTCTTGTGTATAAATAATACGAAATATTCTTTTCTTACATTGAGCATTACTTTTCTTAGATTTTATCGCTTATTAGTGTGTATGTGTTCTTTTGTGCATATAGGGTTGTGGAGAAAATTGTGAAAGAAAAGAACCAAAAGTAGATCATGGATGAATTTGTTGATGAAATCTTGGGGTGAACAAACGTGAAGACGCAAGTTGTGCTTAAAGACATGTGGGTGTGTGCCAACCTCCATTGTGCTCAAACAAATATATAAATTAGAGGGGCATAAAGGCAGTCACACTCATGTGTTCCGACTTGTGAAATACTAGCAAGAGCTTCGTCTATATGGTTTCATTGAAGACTGACACACCCCTTCTATGTGTGTACTGCAAGTTCATGGGTTATCGAAGTAATAAAGTACCCTGGTGAGTGGGTAGTTGTATCCAAAAGGAATAGTGCTCAAAAGCACAAGAATTGCTATTTAACTATAGTGAAGATGATTTATGAGTGGTGTGAAAAATATCAATGTAAATAGAAATAAGGTAAAGAAAAAAGAGACGCAATAGAATAATAAGAGAGGCAATCGATAGAAAATGAGGCACTCGGATATTGCTCACCCTAGGAATATTGTTTCAAATGCAAGCCCAATCATTATGCCTCCTAACTGATGTTTAATGAGTCATGGAGATCCTAAAACACATGGTCCCAAGCTTAAGGTCAATCGTGACTAACCCTCATACTATGCCCTAGCAGAAAGGGATACTCTCGATGCCTCACAATATGTGGGGTTGCATGAAGATTTGGAGACTTCAAGTGATAAACCCTATTCCCTAATATAGATCTAATCCTTTAGTCAAGTCGAAAGACCCCTAGTCACAATTAAGCCCCAGCACTAAGGATTACTTCAACACTTTACTATGTTGCTTGCATAACTAAGCCCTAGTGGAGTTTGTCTCTTACCACTTTACTCTATTGTAACCGTAAAGTACTCTTAGAATGTGGAGATAGGATAAATCACATCGGAAGGAAAAAGGATGTTCTGCTACCTCTCGACTCACCCTCTCGACCCTCTCCAACCTAGCTTTGTCTAACCCTCATGGTGTGTCACTCATCCACAAGAATTATCAAGATAGAATCTCAACCCTAGTGTCACTCTAAGGGAAAATAAATTCAACAAGCATTCAAGGTTGAAACTCAATTAAAAACATCAATTAAAGAATCATAATGAAAGATCAATGAAACAAAATCATCCTAGGGCTTACAAGTCCAAGCACCCACTAGGGGTTTAGCTCTCCATGGAGCAAGATACAATCAATAATGAAATCGAATGTAAAGCATGCAATCCATAAGAAATACCCCCTCATAGTTCGTATCGATGGTCTTGTGGAGTTGCCTTGTCTTCTCCAAGGGCCACTCATCAAGCCTAGGGAGCACCTCATGAATCGAGCCGGCCGAAAACTTCCCCAATAACTATCTTATGAAGAAATGTGATGTGCCTCCAAACCCAATATCTAAGACCTTGACAAAGCCTCTCCAAACCCTAGCCGCCTGTGCCTCCAAAGTGAGAAAAAGATTGGAAAAAGGATCCCCAAAATGTCTAAAGGTGCAGCTTAAATAGGGCTGGAATCGGGCATCCACACGGGCATGTGGAATATCCACACTCCCGTGTGAATTTCCAGGGCACTGATTTTCTGCGAGCTATGAAAAGTAACTACTATAGTACTTTTGCTACAATGATTTTCTACAGTAAACTACTATAGTACTTCACTAAAATACTCCTGAATCTACACTTTTCATTGAGGCCACATGAATCGGCACACATCCATGCTGTAGATCACGTTGCGTCTTCAATAAAATCACATTTGACAAAGATCTTGCTAGTATTGCACAAGTCGGAACACATGAGTGTGACTGCCTTTGTGCCCCTCCAATTTGTATGTTCGCTTGAGAACAATGGAGGTTAGCACACACTAACATGTCTTTGAGCACAACTTATGTCTTCAAGTTTGTTCACTCGAAGATTTTATCAACAATATTCATCCACGAACTACTTTTGGTTCCTTTCTTCCACTATTGTCTCCACAACCCAACATGCACAAAAGAACACAAATACACATGCATAAGCGATAAAACCTGAGAAAAGTAATCCTCAATGTAAGAAAAGAATACTTCGTATTACTATCACACAAGAACTTATCAAAGATGCAACGCAATCTACCGCATGGATATGTGCCCATTCATGTGGCCACGATGAAAAGTGTGGATTCAGGAGTATTTTGGCAAAGTACTGTAGCATTTAATGTAACAAATCAATGTAGCAAAATCACTGTAGCATTTAATATTCACAACTCGCAGGAAATCAACTTCTAGAAATTCACAACGGCGTGTGGAAATTCCACACGCACGTGTGGATGCCCGATTTTAGGACCTATAAATACCGCGATTTAAGATCCTTTCCCAATCTTTTTCTCATCTTTTCTCCATCTTTAGAGGCACTAGCGGCTAGGGTTTGTTGAGGCTTTGGCTAGGTCTTGGGAGTGGTTCTACAGCCTTCGACATTGTGTTCCTTTGGAAAATAGTTATTGGGGGAGCTTTCGTCGGTATCGATTTGGCGAGGTGTGCCCTAGGCTTGACGAGAGAACCCTTTCAAAAGACGAGGCATCTCCACAATACCATAGATACAGAATACAAGGGGTTTTATCTATGGATAGCATGCTTTTACTTTTGATTGCATTGTTGATTGTATCTTGCTTCATGGAGAGCTAAACCCCTAGCGGGTGCTTGGACTTATAAACCCTAGTATGATTTTTATTTCTTTAACTCTTGTTTGCTTCTTTAATTTATGTCTTAATTGAGTTCCAATCTTGAATATTCATTGTATTGATTTTCGCTTAGAGTCAGACTAGGGTTGAGAATCTATCTTGTTAATCCTTGTGGAAAGGTTAAGTCAAGAGGTAGCAGAACGTCCCCTTTCCCTTTCGATATGATTTATCCTACCTCCATGTTCTAAGAGTTCTTTGCGGTCATGATAGAGTGAAGTGCTAAAAGACAAACTCTACTAGGGCTTAGTTGCGCAAGCAACAGATTAAAGCGTTGAAGTAATCCTTAGTGGTGGGGCTTAATTGTGATTAGGGGTCTTTCGCCTTGACTAAAGGGTTAGATCTATATTAGGGAATAGGGTTTATCACTAGGAGTCCCCAGATCTTCATGTAATCCCACACAGTGTGAGGCATCGAGAGTATCCCATTTCACTGGAGCATAGTATGAGGGTTAGTCACGGTTGACCTTAGGTTTGGGACTGTGTGTCTTAGGATTTTCACGACTCATTAGACATCAATTAGGAGACATAATGAGGAGTCTTGCACTTGAAATAATAGTCCTAGGGTAAGTGACACATCCGTATATGCGTGTAAAATGGAAGTGCACGGGTGTCGAAGTAATAATCCCAGATGAGTGGATATCGTATCCATAGAGAGTAGGGAATAAAGACACTTAAATTGTTTCTTAACTAATGTGGAAGATGAATAGTGATAAATATGACAAAATATGAAATAACGAAAATAAAAACAACAAGACAGAGGGCACAAGTAAAGGTGAAGGTAAGGCAATCGATAAAGATGTGAAGGTAAGGCAATCGATAAAGATGTGAAGATAAGGCAATCGATAAAGATGGGGTACCCGGATATTGATCCGCCTAGGATAAGCGTTTAAAGTGCAAGAACCCTCTATTATACTTCCGAATTGATGCAACAATGAGTCATGGAAATCCTTAATTACATGATCCCTAATTTAAGGTCAACCATGCCTAACTCTATACATGTCCTGGAAGAGAGATTGAATAACCTGTCAACCTCGCACTCGCATAGAATTACAATGAGCTCTTGGGATTCCAAGTGATAAAACCTATTCCTATGTATAGACCTAACCCTTTGGTCCAGGTGAAAGATCCCTAGCCACAATTAAGCCCTAGGTGCTAAAATCACTTCAGCACTTCAGTCCGTTGCACTCGCAACTAAGCCCCAATGGAAGGTCATTCCTTAGCCCATTCACTCTACTATGGCCGTAAAGAACTCTTGGAACATGGAGATAGGATAGATGACACTGGAGTGGAAAGGGGCTCCGCTACCTCTCGACTCATCCTCTCAATCCTCTCCAATCTAGCTTTGTCTAACTTTCATGGTGTGTCACTCACTCACAAGAGTTACCAAGAAGAACTCTCAACCCTAGTGTCACTCAAGGGGAGTATTCATACAATCAAGTCTCCATGATTGGAACTCACAATAAAAATCAATTAATTGAAAGTATAATAAAAAGTTTCAATGAAACGAATACATCATAGGGTTCACAAATACCCAAGTACCCACTAGGAGTTTAGCTCTCCATGGAGCTAGATACAATCAATGAAATCAAATGTAAAAACAAAGCATCCATAGAAAACCCCCTCGTTAGTCATGGCGATGGTCTTGTGGAGACTCCTCTACTTATCGCAAGGTTCCCTTTGTCCGGCCTAGCATACACCTCGCTGGATCGGTGCCGACGAAAGCTCTCCCACTAACCTTCTTCCAAATGGCGTGCGATGTCGGAGCTGTAGAACCTCTCAAAAGCCCTAGACAATACCTCTCCAAACCCTAGCCACCGCTCTCTCTCAAGTTGGGGAAAAGATGGAGAAAAGAATGCTGAAATCAGGACTAAAATCTGCTTTTAAATGGCTTGAATCGGGAAGCCTCACGCCCATGTGGGCGCCCCTGTGGATTTTTCACACGAGCGTGTGGAATTTCCACACACCCGTGTGGATTCTCTGTTTTCTTATTTTCTCGATCGGCTGTAAACTGTGCTACTGCAGTATTTTTACTACAGTGTTTTCTACAATACCCTGCTACGGTACCGGCCTGAAATACTCCCGAATCCATACTTTCATCGAGGTAATGCAAATGGGCACACATTTACATCGTGGATCGCCTTGCTTCTTTAATAACGAATATGTTGGTGGAGATCTTGTTCTATATGCACAAATCGAAATACTTGAATGTGACTGCTCTTTTGCCCCTCCAAATAGTTGTGCTAACTTGAGTACGAGGAGGTTGACACACATTCCTGCATCTGGAACCCGACCTATGTCTTCACGTTTGAACCTTAGCAAGATTTCCTCCAAATTAGTGCATTACGACCCACATTGGCTTCTTTCTTTCATAATCAGCCTCACAAACCTACCTGCATAAAAGTAACATAAATACACCCATATTAGCGATAAAACCCGAGAAAAGTAATGCTCAACATAAGGAAAGAATGCTTCGTATTCCTATCGCACAAGCACTTATCAAACTCCCCCACACTTAAGCTTTTGCTTATCCTCAAGAAAAAATTAAAACATTATGTGCATGGATGAAGGAAATATTAGAAGTTTTTGGCCTTAGGTTCACCAAAGCATACAAAGAGGGCATTCTACAAGTAAGGAAAATTTCCACACTAAATACAAAAAATCAATGCTCTAGCTAAAAACTTGAATAAAAAGGACAACAAACCCAAAATCGTGTAAGTATCTGAACTCACTCAAAACAACCCAAAGTATACTCCTCACTGTTCTAAGTACAAGGGACTTATTTATCTACAAAAAGTAACAAAAATTTCAAAAATGGTAGTAGCTTCACACATTCTCTAAGGTAGCCCTTTCAAAAGCGGCCGCTAAGGTGGCTTTCACACTTTCAAAGTGGTAGCTCTTTCTACCAGAGTGGTAGCTTTCACTCATCCTATGAGATAGCTCTTTCTCTCATTAGGGCATAACTAGTATCCGACTTATGAGAGTAGCTTCATACTTCATAGGTGGTAGCTCTTTCCACCCAACAAGCACAAATAAACAATAAAACTATTTTGTTCCTTCTTTTCATTTTTTCCATTTTTTTTTCAGAATTAACACAAAAAAAAAAACAACTATAACTAGTCCGTTATACATCAAACATGAGTTTCCAAAAGAGTTCAAAGAGTGAGTAGTGCAACAAGTGTTAATCGGGCAAAAATTCCTAGAAATTGAAGCAAAAACTAGAACATGAAAACATTCAATGTTAAAAAAAAAATCTCCTAAACTCTAGAATACAATCAATGCAACTAAGGTGAACCGCCATTGGCTATGTGAGCATGTATATCAATCAAAACTACTATAAAAAAGATGTGTGCACTATGAAACTCCCCCCTCCCCCCCACACTTAAGTTGTACATTATTTCCAATGTACACATGCAAGCTCATTCATAATGTAAATCAATTAAATTCAGATGTGGGAGAAGCAATCAAAACAATACTCCCCTGACACCTAGTGTTGCATTTGATGGAGCTAAGTCCTTGGGAGTGTTGTTCCAATTTGTTGTGAAGCTCACACGGCTAAGTGCCGAAACACCTTGGCCGTGCCCATGACAAAGTCTCAATTCCCATGATGACAAGACCATTTGCACGCATACACGAGGAAGCACAGTGAAGCTCAATAAAAACAAACATAACTTGAGTATATAAAAGATAAGACAATGAATACAACTCTAGATACAAAATGAAAATAAACTCAGAAGGAAAGTCCTTTCTGAGTATACAAGTCCAAAATAAAATACAGAAGTAAAAGACGAGGAAAATAAAATCAATTGTTGATGTTGTCCTCTGGCTCTGCCGCTGCTGCTGATGATGAAGAACATGGTGGGTCAATCGGTGATGGAATAGGGGATGGAAGTGCCGGAGATGCCGGGGGAGTTCACGGCCGCAGGACAAATGAAGAGCCGATGTCTCGCTCTAAGATCTGCTGTAATGTGTCGAAACGTGCCATGAACTCCATATACTGTGCCGCCTACACAGCCCTAATATCGGCAATCTCAGCTTAGGCCTCTGCTACCTTTGTCTGTATCACCCCCAAAGTGCTCACAAGTCTCTCAAAATGATCCTGGGCTTGAGATGGTGAAAACATGCGCACGGGGGGTGGGTCCTCTGTCACCGGAGGTGCCTCGGTCTCCATAGGTGCTGACTGAGGCTCGGGGGTAGGATGGAAAGCCTCAGCATCATCACCCTCCTCTTCGGCTATACTGGGACTGGTAGAACCAGAGTATAAACCCCTGTCCGAACCCTATGAACCTTATCCATCAATCTCATCATCTCCAGGCTCAGGGGCGCAGGTATAATTGTCTTCTCGGCCCCGCGAATCACGCCCAAGAGACCCATACCCAGAGCTAATCTCGTAATGTATGGACCCGAGAATCACTCCCAATCTGGCGTACTAGCCCTGATGTCGAATATACTTAGCGACGATGTTCACTAGATGGATCGGTATGCGCTGCATCATTGAATACAAGTACAGAAGCTCCTGCCATCTCAGAATGCTAGTGCTATCACCATGGTCATTCACCAACCTGCTCATGATGGCATGTCAATATCTGTATGTATTTCAGGAAAGGCACGTGGCTTTGGACATCCCCGGCTCGTACTGGCCCTGACCACACAATTCTTTGTAAGCTCTCTTCGGGGTAAAAGCTCCAAGATAATCAGTCGATAACTGAGAATACTCCTCAGTATCTATGAATGCCTCCTCATATAAGCTAAGCCAGACTGAAAACTGCGTAATGCCCATGCTCTAGTGATGTCCAAGTACTCTAAACTGAACGGCGTCGAGGCTGTCGAATCTCGAATAGGATCTTTCAAACTCGAATGACGACAAGACCTCAAGTGTAAGCTCACGGATTGCTGGCTCTCTAATTGACAACAAGTGCCTCCAACCACCCACCGACAAGAGATCCTCAACCTCATCAGCGAACTCGTCTCCCTACTGTAAATCTCTTTGTATGCTCGTGTCTAGTAATCGAGTCTGTCCGAACTGAAGCCTTAACAAACGCTTGAAACGGGCTTGATGCTCAGGTATAGTGAATCTCATACAATCAGACTCAAGAGATGACTCACGCGGCCACTTATCAGCTTGCTTCTTTGACCTGGGTACCATAATTTGTAAAATTTGAAAGATAACCGATCAAACAAGTCAATTAAGCAATACTGCAGAAATCCACACGGTCGTGTGGAATTTCTGCACGCCCGTGTGGATCCTCGGGGCGTGAAAAGGCACGGCCATGCCTCAAAATTAAAAAAATACACCGTTAAATCGCTTTTAACTTTGTTCTAAACATGCATAGTCATTCTAATTATAGAAACGAAGCATTATTGACCAGTTTCATAGATTAAAATCAAGAATTTGTGAAGAGAAGAAGTGTGAGGGTGCTCTTAAGTGAAGAGGGAGTGTGGGAATGAGAAGAAATCATGATCCTTTAAAAGGACTCGCTTCTCTTGGTATTCTGTACATCAGCACGGTCGTGTGGAAATTACCCACGCCCGTGCGTCTCGACAAGAAAGCCTCACAGGGTCAGATGCACCCCCCTGTGCGATCTCGGGAAAACACTCACTGCCTCTGAATGCTCTCACATGGGCGTACGGAAAATACCCACGCTCGTGCGCCCCACCCATAGTGGCAGCCGCACGCCCCTATGCCTGCTCTGGACATCCATGAAAAATTACTAAGTGTTCCGCATGCCCGTGCATAAATTTCGCACGCCCATGAGGAAATTCCGCACGAGCGTGGACATTCACAGGCCCAACTCACAGGGGCAAGCACACGCCCCTGTGTCTTCTCAGGATGGAGAGAGCTCCTCTGCAGAGATTCTCACGAGCGTGCAGAAATTACACACGCCCGTACGATTTTCACAAGGTCACCCACAGGGTCGAGTCCACGTCCCTGTGTGTTTTCGGGATAATCTGCCAATCTTTGTAGGAATTCACAAGCTCGTGCAGAAATTACCCACGGGCATGCGAGAATCGGATGGTCATTCACAGGGGCGAGTCCACGCCCCCGTGCCTTCTCTGGATGAGCTCGCAATGCAAATTCATGGGAGTGCGAAAATTCTACATGCCTGTGTGTTTTCTCTGGATGCCTTAGAAAATTCTGCAGGCTCTATAGAAAATTTCTGAACATGTTTACACACTCAGAGCCTGCCTACTATTTAAATTTTACTAGTGAAAAACATGAGAAATAGCTCACATGACCTAACTTCCCCAAATCCACGTGAAAACACACGATGACAATTCAAAACCCACAATAAAATCACAACACAAGTATATAGAAATCAAGACACCAACACTCAACACTTTATTCATGCACACACTAGACTACTAAACTACGAAAATAGTAAACACTTGGGTTGCCTCCTAAGAAGCACTTGTTTAATGTCACTTTGCTTGACGTACCTTGTCTTACCTCACAGGGGTTCATAGATGAAAGTTGCCCTCTTACCTATAGCTTGGGAGCACGATGAGCAAAATCTCTTGAGAGTAGAGGGTGAATTATTGGGCTTGGGACCGCCTAACAATGGTTCATCCAACTTCTTCGGTTCACACACGTCTCCAACAGCCTTGGAGCATTTTCGATGGCGTCTCCTAGCCCTTTTCATCTTTCGGAGCACCTTCTTTAAGATCCCCGGGGTAGATGGTACTTCTTCCCTCGAACCAAGCATCCTTACTTCTTCATTATCCTCCTCTTGGTCGAACAGACCCTCATATGGGTATGGATTGAACATTTCCTGCATGTATTCATCAACAATCTCATCAGTAGTTTCTAGAAAATATAAAGTATCATCAAAATCAAGAGAATGCCGCATGGCTTCAGCAAGGTGGTATGTGAACTTGTTATCTCCAACTTTCAAAGTTAGTTTTCCGCCGTCCATGTCAATCAATGCCGTAGAAGTCCGCAAGAACGGCCTCCTAGGTATCAAGGGTACATCCGCATCCTCATCGACGTCTAGCACCATAAAGTCTACAGGAAATATATACTTGTCCACCTTGACAAGCACATCTTCGATGATACCACTCAGATGTGTCACCATTTGGTCCGCCAATCGCAAAGTCATCCGAGTGGGTCTAGGCTCGCCCAATCCTAACTTTTGAAAGAAGGTGTATGGCATGACGTTGATACTGGCCCCTGAGCCCACCAATGCCATTTCTTCACCTAGATTGCCAATATTACACGGAATGATGAAGCTTCCCGGGTCTTTCTTCTTGTTCGGCATGTTCTTTTGCAAAACCGCCGAGCAAGATGCATCTAAAATCATTGAAGCCCTCTCCTCTAACTTCCTCTTGTTGGTCAACAAGTCTTTCAAGAATTTTGCATACTTAGTCATTTAGTCAATTGCCTCAACAAAAGGAATATTGATGTGGAGTTGTTTGAACAAACTCAGGAACATCTTGTACTATTCATCCCATTGGTTATTCTTCAATCTAGAGGGATAAAGGATTCTTGGCTTCAAAGGTGGGGGTGCCACCTCCTTCTCTTTGTTTGCTCCCTTCTCAACCTCTATAACCTCGGGTGCTGTTCATTGGGCTTCTCAATCGGAAGCTTATCCTCAACCTCACGACCACTTCTCAAAGTGATCGCCTTCACATGCTCTCTAGGGTTGGTCTCGGTGTTACTCGGCATGCTTCCTTGTGGCCTTTCCGATAAGGACTTCGCAATCTGGCCTACTTGATTTTCAAGATTATGCAAAGAGGCGGTGTGGTTGCAAGTGTAGCCTCAACTGATTGGAACCTTGTATCAGATGATTGCACAAACCTAGTTAAGGCCTTCTCCAAATCATTCATTCGGGTCTCCAAACCTGAAACTCGGTTCTCCATGTTTGGGGCTTGTTGGTGGAAACCCGGTGGCCCTATGGCCTATTGTGGACCTTGGTTGCTCCATGAGAAATTGGGATGACTCTTCCAACCTGGATTATAGTTATTGCTGTATGGGTTTCCTTGATTCCTCATGCCATTACCCACAAAATCGACATTCACAATTGAAGATGCATCACCAATAGAGATCGGGCAATCGGAGGGAGCATGTCCTCCAACACACCCGGTGCAAATAGTCATGGCCGCCACTCTATTCGAAGTTAGGAGATCTAACTTCTTACTCAATGGTTCCACTTGAGCTACCAATGAGTTTACTGCATTTATCTCATGGAGGCCAGCCACCTTTTTCTTCTCCATGGCATTCCATTGGTTGCTGTTTAACCCCATTTCTTCAATGAATTGACGAGCCTCATCGGGGGTCTTGCTACCTAAGGTACCTCCTGCTGGCACATCCAAGAATTGCCTTGTACTCGGATTCAGACTGTTGTAAAAGGTCTGAACAATCATCCACTCCAAGAATCCGTGTTGCGGGCATTTTCTCAGGAGCTCCTTGAACCTTTCCCATGTCTCAAATAGAGACTCCAATTCCAACTGTACAAAGGACGAGATCTCATTCCTAAGCTTGCAGATTTTCCGGGAGGAAAATATCGGGCAAGAAAAGCTTCTACCATCTCCTCCCATGTGGTAATCGAGGCTCTAGGTAATGAGTGTAGCCATTGCTTCGTTCTCCCCTTTAAGGAAAATAGGAAGGCTCTCAGCTTGATGGCATCATCCGTCACCCCGCTTATCTTCAACATATCACGCACCTTGAGAAAGTTCTCTATATGACTGTTTGGATCCTTATCGGCCAAACCATTGAACTGTGTGGATTGCTTCAACATGTAGATGAATGCCGGCTTCAGCTCGAAGTTCTGAGCTGTAATCGGGGGACGCACAATGCTGGATTGTGTCCCCAACACTGAAGGTCTAGCATAATCGGATAATGTCCGCTGTTGCTTATTTTGTTTTGCCATGTTTTCAGACTCTTCCACTCCCAAATCAGCTAGATTAGATTTTTCTTGCACAGATTCTTTCCCTTTTCTTCACAGTGTACGTTCAAGCTCGTGATCTCCTCCAATCAGTATTGAGGGGTTTCCTCGGGTCATAACCTGGAGCTACACCTGAAAAGAAAGAAAAAGAAATCAGAACGATGATAGAATAAGAAAATATGAAATAGAATGAATAAATGAATAGCTAAGAAAGCAAAGTGCAAAGTATCTCTAAACGCCTACTCCCCGGCAACGGTGCCAAAACTTGACATGTCCGTATATGCGTGTAAACCGCAAGTGCACGGGTGTTGAAGTAATAATCCCAGATAAGTGGGTATCATATCCACATAGAGTAGGGAATAAAGACACTTAAGTTGTTTCTTAACTAATGTGAAAGATAAATAGTGGTAAGTGTGACAAAATATGAAATAATGAAAATAAAAACAATAAGATAGAGGGCACAAGTAAAGGAGAAGGTAAGGCAATTGATAAAGATGGGGTACCCGGATATTGATCCGCCTAGGAAAATCATTTCAAGTGCAAGAACCCTCTATTATACTTCCTAATTGATGCAACAATGAGACATGGAAATCCTTAATTACATGATCCCTAATCTATGGTCAACCATGCCTAACACTATACATGTCCCGGAGGAGAGATTGAATAACCTCTCAACCTCGCACTCACATAGAATTGCAATGAGCTCTAGGGATTCCAAGAGATAAACCCTATTCCTATGTATAGACCTAACCCTTTGGTAAAGGTGAAAGATCCCTAGTCATAATTAAGCCCAATGTGCTAAAATCACTTCAGCGCTTGACTCCGTTGCACTTGCAACTAAGCCCTAGCGGAAGGTCATCCCTTAGCCTATTCACTCTACTATGGTCACAAAGAACTTTTCGAATGTGGAGGTAGGATAGATCACACCGGAGGGGAAAGAGGACGCTCCGCTACCTCTCGACTCACCCTCTTAACCCTCTCTAATATAGCTTTGTCTAACTCTCATGGTGTGTCACTCACTCACAAGAGTTACGAAGAAGAAGTCTTAACCCTAGTCTCACTCTAGGGGAGTATTCATATAATCAAGTCTCCAAGATTGGAACTCACAATAAACATCAATTAATTAAAAGCATAATAAAGAGGTTCAATGAAACGAATACATCCTAGGGTTCACAAATACCAAAGTACTCACTAGGGGTTTAGCTCTCTGTGGAGCTAGATACAATCAATGAAATCAAATGTAAAAATAAAGCATCTATAGAAAACCCCCTTGTTAGTCATGGCGATGGTCTTGTGGAGAGTCCTCTACTCGTCGCAACGGTCCATTTGTCCGGCCTAGGATACACCTCGCCAGATCGGTGCCGACAAAAGCTCTCCCACTAATCTTCTTCCAAATGGCGCGCGATGTCAGACCATAGAACCTCTCCAAAACCCTAGCCAATACCTCACCAAACCCTAGCCGCTACCCTCTCTCAAGTTGTGAAAAAGATGGAGAAAAAAATGCTGAATCGAGGCTGAAATCGGCTTTTAAAGGGCTGGAATCGCGAATCCACACGCCCATGTGGGCGCCCCTATAGATTTTTCTCACGGGCGTGTGGAATTTCCACATGCCTGTGTGGATTCTCTGTTTTCCTGTTTTCTCGGCCGGCTGTAAACAGTGCTACTGTAGTATTTTTGCTACATTGTTTTCTACAATACCCTGCTACAGTACCGTCCTAAAATACTCCCAAATCTATACTTTCATCGAGGTAACTCAAACGGGCACACATTTACGTCGTGGATCACCTTTCTTCTTTAATAACGAATATGTTAGTGGAGATCTTGTTCTATATTCATAAGTCGGAATGCTTGAATGTGACTGTCATTGTGCCCCTCCAAATAGTTATGCTAACTCGAGTACGAGGAGGTTGACACACATTCCTGCATCTGAAACCCGACCTATGTCTTCGCGTTTGAACCTTAGCAAGTTATCCTCCAAATTAGTGCATTACGACCCACATTGGCTTCTTTCTCTTATAATCGACCTCACAACCCTACCTGCATGAAAGTAACATAAATATACCTATATTACCGTTAAAACCCGATAAAAGTAATGTTCAACATAAGGAAAGAACGTTTCGCATTCCTATCACACAAGCACTTATCAGTGAGCAATGTTCGGGTGCCCCATTTTTTAAAGATTTCCTCTCCTTATCTCAATTACATATCTTTCTTCTTTTCTTTATTTTCACTTGCATCGATATTGTTCACACCACTCTTGAATAATTATCACTATAGTTAAATAGAAATACTTGTGTTTTTGGGCACCATTCGTTGTGGATATGACTACCCACTCATTAGGGTACTTTATTACTTTGACAACCCATGCACTTATAGTACACACACGTAAGGGGTGTGTCAAAGGCCTATACTGTAGCAGGTTACTGTAGTAAGGTTAATGTAGAGTGGCTTTGGTAAGGTTTTTGGATTGGTTCTACGGCCTTTGATAGCGCGTTCCTTTGGAAGAGAGTTATTAGGGGAGCTTTCATCGGCTCCAATCCGGCGTGGTGTGCCCTAGGCTTGACAAGGGATCCTTTGAAGAGGACGAGACTACTCCACAAGACCATTGATATGAATACCAGGGGGTTTTACTTATGGATTGCATGTTTCACTATCGATTTCATTATTAATTGTATCTTGCTCCATGGAGAGGTAAACCCTAGAGGGTACTAAGACTTGTAAACCCTAGGATGTTATTGTTTCATTGACCTTTTATTATGTTTCTTTAATTGATGTCTTTAATTGAGTTCCAATCTTGAATGCTTGTTGAATGATTTCTCCCTTAGAGTGACACTAAGGTTGAGAGTCTACATTGGTAATCCTTGTGAGTGAGTGACACACCATGAGGGTTAGACAAAGCAAGATTGGAGAGGATTGAGAGGGTGAGTCGAGAGGTAGCAGAACATCCCCTTTCCTCTTTGGTGTGATTTATCCTACCTCCGTGTTCCAAGGATTCTTTGCAGCCACAATAGAGTGACGTGCTAAGAGAGGAACTCCGCTGGGCTTAGTTGCGTAAGCAACAGAGTGAAGCATTGAAATAATCCTTAATGCTGGGGCATAATTGTGACTAGGGGTCTTTTGCTTGGACCAAAGAATTAGACCTATATTAGAGAATAGGGTTTATCACTTGGAATCCCTAGAGCTTCTTGCAACTGTACACAGTGTGAGGTGTTGAGACTGACTGATTTCTCCGCTGGGCTATAGTGTAGAGTTAGTCACGGTTGACCTTAGGTTTCGGACCGTGTATTTTAGGATTTCCATGACTCATTAAGCATCAGTCAGGAGCTTAATAGTTGGTCTTACACTTGAAGTAATAGTCCTAGGGGGAGCAATGTCTGGGTGTCCCACTTTCTATTGATTGCCATTCCTCTCATTTTAGTGCGCCTCTCGTTCTTACTTTCTTTATTTCTTTGCATATTGATTTTGTTCACACTATTATCGATTGATCTTCACTTTAGTTAAGTAGCAATCTTTTAGTTTTCGATCACTATTCTCTATGGATTCGACTACCCAGTCACCGGGGTATTATTACTTCGACAAAGCTGTGCACTTGCGGGTCACACGCAAGGGGTGTGTCACCTAGGCTTAATGAAGGAGTCTTTTGAGAAGACGAGGGGGATCTTGAAGACCATCGACACGGATGACAAGGGGGTTATCTCTATGGATTGCTTGCACTTATTTTTGATTTTATCTTGGATTTTCTATTGCTCCTTGGAGAGCTAAACCCCTAATGGGTGCTTGGACTTGTAAACCCTAGGATGATTTTATTTCATTGACTTCTATTATGTTTCCCTTAATTGATGTTTTAATTGAGTTTCAATCTTTTATGTTTATTGATTTGATTCTCCCTTAGAGTGACACTAGGGTTGAGAATCTATCTAGGTAATCCTTTTGAATGAGTGACATTTCTTTAGTGTTAGACTTAGCAAGATTGAAGAGGGTTGAGAGAGTGAGTTGAGAGGTAG
This sequence comes from Dioscorea cayenensis subsp. rotundata, assembly GCF_009730915.1. Taxonomy (NCBI): domain Eukaryota; kingdom Viridiplantae; phylum Streptophyta; class Magnoliopsida; order Dioscoreales; family Dioscoreaceae; genus Dioscorea; species Dioscorea cayenensis. Next base: position 17,144 of record NW_024088335.1, read on the forward strand.
TGGAACGTCCCTTTTTCCCTACTACGTGATTTATCCTACTTCCACATTCCATGAGTTTTTTACAATCATGATAGAGTGAAGTGCTAAGAGACAAACTCCACTGGGGCTTAGTTGCGTGAGAAACAGAGTGATGTGCCGAGTAATCCTTAGTGCGGGTGCTTAATTGTAATTAGGGGTCTTTCACCTGTACCAAATGGTTAAATCCAGGTTAAGGAATAGGATTTATCACTTGGAACCTGACAATGCCCCTTGTGTATGTCCTGCAAGTGCAGGGGTTTATCGAAGTAATAAAATCCTAGGTGAGAGGGTATCATATCCACAGGGAGTAGGGAGTAAAAATACTTAAATTATTTCTTAACTAAGCGAAATATGAATAGTGATTTGTGTGACAAGATGTAATGTGAACAAGAGTAAAAGTGACAAGAGAGAGAGAGAGAGAACAAGTAAAGGAGAGTTAAGGCAATCGATATAAATGGGGTACTCAGATATTGTTCCGCCTAGGACAATTGTTTCAAGTGCAAAACCCCTCTATTATGCTTCCTAAATAATGCATTAATGAATCATGGAGATCCTTTAATACATGGTCCCAATTCTAAGGTCAACCATGCCTAACCATATACATGTCCCGGAGGAGAAATTGGACAATCTCTCAACCTCGCACTCATATAGAATTGCAATGAGTTCTAGAGATTTCAAGTGATAAATCCTCTTCCTATATGTAGACCTAACCCTTTGGTCCAGGCGGAAGATCCCTAGCCATAATTAAGCCCTAAATGCTAAAATCACTTCAACGCTTCACTCCATTGCACTCGTAACTTAGCTCCAGCGGAAGGTCATCCCTTAGCCCATTCACTCTACTATGACCGCAAAGAACTCGAGGAATTGGAGGTAGAATAAATCACATCGGAGGGGAAAGGGGACGCTCCGCTACCTCTCGACTCACACTCTCAACCCTATCCAATCTAGCTTTGTCTAACTCTCGTGGTGTGTCACTCACTCACAAGGGTTACCAACAAGAACTCTCAACCCTAGTGTCACTCTAAGGGAGTATTCATATAATCAATGCATTCAAGATTGGAACTCAATAAAAACATCAATTAATGGAAGCATAATAAAAAGGTTCAAAGAAATAATTACATCCTAGGGTTCACAATCCAAGTGCCCACTAGGGGGTTTAGCTCTCCATGGAGCTAATTACAATCAATGAAATCGAATGTAAAAACAAAGAATCTATAGAAAACCTCCTCGATGGTCGTGATGATGGTCTCATGGAGAGTCCTCTACTCGTCCAAAGGTCCCTTTGTCCGGCCAAGGATACGCCTCGCCGGATCAGTGCCGACGAAAGCTCTCCCACTAACATTCTTCCAAACGGAGTGCGATTTGGAGCCGTAGAACCTACCCCAATCCCTAGCCAATACCTCTCAGAACCCTAGCCGCAGCCCTTCTCAAGTCGGGTAAAAGATGAAAAAAAGAATCCTGAAATCAGGGCTGAAATCGGCCTTAAATAGGGTTGGAATCGGGAATCCACACTGCCATGTGAATATTTCACAAGGCCCGTGTGGAATTAACGCACGGGCGTGTGGAATTTCCACAAGCCCGTGTGGCTTCTCTGGATAACTCCTTCTTCGGCCGGCCGTGAACAGTACCTGCTACAGTACTTTGCTATAGTGTTCCTACAGTTCCATTCCGAAACACTCCCGAACCATGCTTTCATCGAGGTAACAACAACAGGTACACGTTTACGTCGTATATCGCTTTGCTTCTTCAATGAATGGCCGCATTGGTGGAGATCTTGTTACACATGCACAAGCCGGAATACTTAGAATGTGACTACCTCTGTGCCCCTCCAAACCATTGTGCTAGCTTGAATACAAGGAGGTTGGCACACATTCTAGCATCATGAACCCGACTTATGTCTGCGCGTTTGAACCTTCTCAAGATTTCCTCCAAATGGTGCACTCACGATCTACATTGGCTTCTTTCTATAAGATTCGGCTTCACAACCCTATATGCATGAAAGTAACATAAATACACACATATTAGCATTAAAACCTGATAAAATTAATGCTCATCATAAGAAAGAACACTTCGTATTCTTATCACACAAGCACTTATCAGAAGCCCTAGAGCTTCAAGTAGTCCCACACAGTGTGAGGTGTTGAGAGTATCCTTTTCTGCCGGGGCATAATGTAGAAGGCTAGTCACAGTTAACCTTAGGTTTGAGACTGTGTGTCTTTGGATCTCCACGACTCATTAAACTTCATTTAGGAGGTATAATATTAGTCTTGCACTTGAAACATTAGTCCTAGGGTGTGCATTGTCTTAGTACCCCATTTTACCATTGCACTTGTTCTCTTTTATCTTTTACTTTTCCTTGCATTAATATCTTGAATCAAATCAGAAATTGGTTTTTACTCTTGCTAAATAGCAATACTTCTTGTTTCTGAGCATCTATTTCCTGTGGATTCGACTACTCACTCACCAGGGTATTTTATTACTTCGACGACCCATGCACTTGCAGTACACACACGCAAGGGGTGTGTCATTAAGAATAATGTTATTTCCATTTTTCATGAGGACATTCTGTATGGTAATGTTATGCTTAGTAATGGGGTTTACGTTCTAGACTTTAAAAACCACAAGTCCATCTATAACATAGATTCTAAAATGGTTAAGTTAAACAAGTCAATCACTTCATACTTCTGGCATTGTCATTTAGGTCACATAAACAAGAAATATATCTCAAGACTTCATAGGGATGAAATTCTTGACTCATTTCATTTTGAATCATTTGAGACATGTAAATCTTGTCTCCATGGAAAAATGACTAAAAGACTCTTTAACAAACAAGGTGAAAGGCAGGTGATTTATTGAGACTAATAAATTATGATGTTATGGACCATTGAGCACACATGCTAGAGGTAGTTTTGAGTACTTTGTTACTTTCACAAATGACTTCAGTAGATATGGCTACGTCTATCTTATGAAGCACAAGTCCAAGACTTTTGAAAGATTTAAGGAGTTTAAGAATGAAGTGCAAAACTAACTTGGTAAAAGTATTAAAGCCATCCGATCAAATTTAGTTGGTGAATACTTAAGCCGAGAGTTTGACCATTATTTGAAATAGTGTGGAATAGTTTTACAACTCACACATCCTAGAACACCTCAGTAGAATAGTGTGTTAGAAAAGAGGAATCGGACTTTATTGGATATGGTTCGATCAATGATGATTCAAGCTGATCTTCTAATATCCTTTTGGGAATATGGCCTTGAGACTACTTCCTTCCTACTAAATAGAACTCCAACTAAGGCAGTTAAAAATACACCATATGAGATATGGATTGGACAAAAGCCTAATATGACTTTTCTACGGATTTGGGGTTGTGAGTCACATGTTAAAAAAGTTAACATCGAAAAAGCTTGAATCTAAGACCGACAAGTGCCTATTTGTGGGGTATCCTAAGAAAACTAAGGGATACTATTTCTACAACCCTAATGAAAACAAAGTGTTTGATGCTTGGAATTTTATTTTCTTGGAGAAAGAGTTTCTACTCAAGAAGAAAAGTGGGAGTGGATTACAACTTGAGGAGGTTCAAGTACCACAAATACCTGCAAAGGATAGTTTAGAAATGGAAACAGATTCACAAAGAGTTGTGGAATCCGAACCCATTACACAAGAACCAAGAAGGTTTCATAGGAATCATCATAAGCCTAATATATATGGTTTTCTCATTACTAAAAATCAAAGCTTAGAGCTAGTTGATCAGGATGATCCCACCACCTTCTGAGAGGTAATTGAGAGTTCCGATTCGGATAAATGGCTTGGAGCTATGAAATTTGAAATACAATTGATGCATGATAACCAAGTATGGATTCTGGTTGATCCATTGGAAGGTGCTAAGATCATTGAGTGCAAATGTTTTTTCAAATGTAAAGCCAATAACACATTCAAAGATAGACTAGTGGCGAAAGGTCTTAGATAGACTCATGGTATTGACAATGATAAAACTTTTTCACCTGTAGTCATGCTCAAATCCATTAGAATTCTTCTTGCCATAGCAGCGTATTATGACTATGAGATCTGGAAAATTGATGTCATAACGGCTCTCCTTCACGGAAACCTCCTTGAGGATGTGTATATGACACAACTTGAGGGTTTTATCTATCAGAAGAACCCTAACAAAGTGTACAAGCTGCTAAGGTCCATTTATGGACTCAAGCAAGCATCCCGAAGTTGGAACCTCCATTTCGATGAGGCAGTCAAAGGGTTTGGCTTTCTCAAAAATGAGGATGAGCCTTGTGTGTACAAGATGGCTAGTGGGAGCATTGTCATTTTTCTTGTGTTATATGTTGATGACATCCTGCTTATTGGAAATTACATCTTGACATTATTAAATGTTTAGCAATGGTTATGGAAGTGTTTCTCAATGAAAGACTTAGGTGAAGCCTAGATTATACTAGGTATAAAGATCTATATAGATAATTCATAATGAAGTTTAGGACTAAATCAAGAAAAGTACATAGATATGATACTGAAACAGTTTAGTATATCTAACTCCAAGAAAAGGGTTTTACCCATGTCCCAGGAAGTTGTTCTAAGTAAAGGGGATTATCCTCAGACTAATAAATAAAGGGAACATATGAGTAGGATCCCTTACACATCTGTTATAGGATCTATCATGAATGCCATGCAATTTACTAGGCTGGATGTCGCACATGCACTAAGAATAATGATAAGTGCTTATGTATTAGTAATACAAAGTATTCTTTTCTTACATTTAGCATTACATTTCTCAAAATTATTGCTTATGCATGTGTATTTGTGTTCTTTTGTGTATTTAGGGTTGTAGAGACAATCCTGGAAGAAATGAACCAAAAGTAGATCATGGATGTATTTGTTGATGAAGTCTTGCAGTGAACAAATGTGAAGACATAAGTTGTGTTCAAAGACATGTGAGTGTGTGCCAACCTCTATTTTGCTCGAGTGAACACACAAATTGAAAAGGCACAAAGGAAGTCACACTCATGTGTTCCAACTTGTGCAATACGAGGAAGATCTTTGTCAATGTGGTTTTATTGAAGACGTGACACGATCTACCACATGGATGTGTGCCCATTCATGTCGCCCCAATAAAAAGAGTGGATTCGAGAGCATTTTGACAAATTACTGTAGCTATTATTATAGCAAATCAATATAGCAGTTACTGTTCACAGCTCATATGGAACCAATTTCTATAAATCCACACGGCCGTGTGGAAATTCCACACGCCCATGTGGATGCTCGATTCCAGCCCCTATAAATACCGTGACTTGAGACGTTTTGAAGGATCCTTTTCTCATATTTTCCCCATCTTTGGAGGCGCTTGCGACTAGGCTTTGGAGAGACTTTGGCTAGGTCTTTGGAGTGGTTCTACGGCCTTCGACATTGCGTTTCTTGATAAAAGAGTTATTGGGAAAGCTTTCATTGGCATCACTTTTTGAGGTGTGCCCTAGGCTGGATGAGGGAACCCTTGGAGGAGACGAGGCGACTCCACAAGACCATCGATACGTACTACGTAGGGTTTTTACTTATGGATTGCATGCATTTACATTCAATTTCATTATTGATTGTGTATTGCTTCATTGAGAGCTAAACCCTATTGGGTACTTGGACTTGTAAACCCTAGGATGATTTTGTTTCATTAACCTTTATTATGCTTCTATAATTGATGTTTTAATTGAATTCCATCCTTGAATGATTATTGTATTGATTTTCCTTTAGAGTGATACTAGGGTTGAGAATCCATCTTGGTAATCCTTGTGGATGAGTGACACTCCATCAGGATTAGACAAAGCAAGGTTAAAGAGGATTGAGAGGGTGAGCCGAGAGGCAGCGGAACATCCCCTTTCCCTTCCAGCGTGATTTATTATACCTCCATGTTCCAAGAGTTTTTTGCGGTCACGATAGAGTAAAGTGCTAAGAGACAAACTCCTCTAGGGCTTAGTTGCGTGAGCAATAGAGAGAAGTGTTAAAGTAATTCTTACCGCTGGGCTTAATTATGACTAGGGGTCTTTCACCTGGACCAAAAGGTTAGATCTATATTTGGGAAAAGTGTTTATCAGTTGGAGTCCCTAGAGCTTCATGCAATCCCACACAGCGTGAGGCATCGAGAGTATTCCTTTCTGCTGGGGCATAGTGTAGGGTTTGTCACGGTTAACCTTAGGTTTGGGACCGTGTGTTTTAGGTTTCCCACCACTCATTAAGCATCAGTTAAGGGACATAATGATTAGTCTTGCACTTGAGACAATAGTCCTAGGGTGAGCAATGTCCGAGTACCCCACCTTTATATCAATTACCTCTCCTTATTCCTATTACGCTTTCTTTTCTTTTCTTAATTTTCATTTGCATTGATATTATTCACACAACTCCTCAATCATTTTCACAATAGTTAAATAGCAATACTTGTGTTTCTTAGCACTATTATCTATGGATATGACTATCCACTCACTAGTGTTCTTTATTATTTCGATAACCTGTGGTCTTGCGGTACACGCATGTAAGGGTGTGTCAAGTTTTTGACGCCGTTGCCAGGGAATAGGCGTTTTGGAAGCATTTTGAACTTTGCTATTTTAGATATTTATCACTTGTTCTATATCAGACTTTCTTATTCTTCCATCGTTTTGATTTGTTTTTTCTTTCTTTGATTGCAGCTCCAGGTTATGACCTAAGAAAACCCTCGGACATTGGTTGAAGGTGATCCAGATATTGGAAGAAGAATTCATAGAAGGTGACAAGAACTTGTGCAAGAACGCTTAAATCAAGCTGAGATAGAAGGTGAAGGGTCTGATAATATGGAAGAACAGCATGAACAGTAGATAACATTATCAAATTATGCCAGACCCACAGTTCTTGGCACGTAATCAAATATTTTGCGGCCACTAATTACAGCTTAGAATTTTGAGCTCAAGTCGGGCTTTATCCAAATGTTACAACAGTCAGCACAGTTCAATTGTTTGTCCTATGAGGATCCAAACAATCATATTTAGAACTTCTTGGAAGTGTGTGACATGCCCAAAATTAATGGTGTTACGGATAATGCTATCAAGTTGAGGGCCTTCCCATTTTCTTTGAAAGGTAGAGCAAAGCAATGGCTACATTCATTACCTAGAGCATCGATCACTACATGAGAGGAGATGGTAGAAGCTTTTCTTGCCTAATATTTCCCTCCCTGAAAATCTGTAAAGCTCAGGAATGAAATATCCTCTTTTGTGCAAACGGAATTAGAGTCTCATTTTGAGCCATGAGATAGGTTCAAGGAGCTCATGCAGAAATATCCTCAGCATGGGTTCCCCGAGTGGATGATCATTCAAGCTTTCCACAATAGTTTGAACCCAAGCACAAAGCAGTTACATGATGCAATGGCAAGAGGTACCTTAGGAAGCAAGACCCCCGAAGAAGCCCGACATCTTATTGAAGAAATGGCTATGAACCGTTATGAGTAGAACAAACGGGACAAAAAGAAGGTAGTCGGACTTCATGAGATCGATGCAGCCAAATCATTGGCAGCCCAGGTTGAGTCATTGAGCAAGAAGTTAGACACTCTAACTTCTCCTAGAGTGGCGGCCGTGATGAGTTGCACTGGGTGTAGCGGAGGACATGCGCCTTCTGATTGCCCGATTTTGATTAGTGGTACCACTTTCGTGGAACAAGTTGATTTTGTAGGTAATGCAATAAGAGGGCAAGGAAATCCATATAGAAACACCTACAATCCGGGGTGGAGGAGCCACCCAAACCTTTCTTGAGGTAATCAAGGGCAACAGAAGCCTATGGCACCACCGGGTTTCCAACAACAACAATAAGCTCCAAACATGAAGAATCAAGTTTCAGTGTTGGAGAACCAGATGACCCACTTGGAGAAGGCTTTAACCAAGTTCTTTCAACCATCAGACACAAGATTTCAATGAGTTGAAGCCACACTTTGCAACCACACCGGATTATTATAAAACTTAGAGAATCAAGTGGGTCAAATTGCGAAGTCACTCTCGGAAAGACCTCAAGGGTGTTTTCCTAGCAACACGGAGACCAATCCAAGAGAATATATGAAGGTGATCAATTTGAGAAGTGGTCTTGAAGTTGAGAGTAGACTCCCTAGTGAGAATATAAATATCGAGTCACCCGAGGTTGTGGAGGTTAAGGATAGAGCCAAAGAGAAGGAGGTGGCACCCCCACCTTACAAGCCAAGAATCCCTTACCTTTCAGGATTGAAGAATGACCAAAATGATGAGCAATACAAGAAGTTTGAGTCTATTCAAGTAGTTTCTCATCAACATCCAATTTCTAGAGGTGTTGTCTCAAATGCGTTGCTATGCAAAGTTTCTCAAGGACCTCTTGACCAACAAGAGGAAGTTAGAGGAGAGTGCATTTGTGGTCTTATATGTTTCATGTTTAGCGGTGTTGCAAAAGAATATACCGAACAAGAAGAAAGACGCCAGAAGCTTCATCATTCCGTGCAACATTGGTAATTTGTGTAAAGAGAAGGCATTGGTGGATTCAGGGGCTAGCATCAACGTCATGACTTACACTTTCTTTCAAAAGCTAGGCTTGGAAGAGCCTAGGCTTACTTGGATGACACTTCAATTGGCCGACTGAATAGTTAGATATCCAAGGGGTATCATTGAAGACATACTTGTGAATGTTGACAAGTACAGTTTGGAACCACACCCCATCAGTATACAACTTAGAGAACCAAGTGGGTCAAATTGCGAAGTCACTCTCGGAAATACCTCAAGCATTTTTGCCTAGAAACACAGAGGCCAATCCAAGAGAATATATGAAGGTGATCACTTTGAGAAATGGTCGTGAAGTTGAGAGTAGACTCCCTAGTGAGAAGATAAATGTTGAGTCACCCGATGTTGTGGAGGTTAAGGATAGAGCCAAAGAGAAGGAGGTGGCACCCCCACCTTACAAGCCAAGAATCCCTTACCCTTCAAGATTGAAGAATGACCAAAATGATGAGAAATACAAGAAGTTCTTGGGTCTATTCAAGCAGTTGCACATCAACATCCAATTTGTGGACTTGTTGTCTCAAATGCGTCGCTATGCAGAGTTTCTCAAGGACCTCTTGACCAACAAGAGGAAGTTAGAGGAGAGTGCATATGTGATCTTATATGCTTCATGTTCGGCGTTGTTGCAAATATGCCGAACAAGAAGAAAGACCCCGGAAGCTTCATCATTCCGTACAACATTGGTAATTTGGGTGAAGAGAAGGCATTGGTGGATTCAGGGGCTAGCATCAACGTCATGACTTACACTTTCTTTCAGAACCTAGGCTTGGGAGAGCCTAGGCTTACTCGGATGACACTTCAATTGGCTGACTGAACAGTTAGATAATATGGAAGAACAACATGAATAGAAGAGGACACTATCAGATTATGCCAAACTCGCAGTTCTTGGCACGTAATCAAGTATTTTGCGGCTACTGATTATAGCTCAGAGTTTTGAGCTCAAGCCGGGCTTCATCCAAATGTTACAACAATCAGCACAGTTCAATGGTTTGGCCGATGAGGATCCAAATAATCATATTGAGAACTTCTTGGAAGTGTGTGACATGCTCAAAATTAATGGTGTTACGGATGATGCTATCAAGTTGAGGGACTTCCCATTTTCCTTGAAAGGGAGAGCAAAGCAATGGCTACATTCATTACGTAGAGCATCGATCACTATATTCGAGGAGATGGTAGAAGCTTTTCTTGCCTAATATTTCCCTCCCTGAAAATCTGCAACGCTCAAGAATGAAATATCCTCTTTTGTTCAAACGTAATTGGAGTCTCTTTATGATACATGGGATAGGTTCAAGGAGCTCATGCAGAAATATCCTCAGCATGGGTTCCCCGAGTGGATGATCATTCAAATTTTTCACAATGGTTTGAACCCAAGCACAAACCATATAGAAACACCTACAATCCGTGGTGGAGGAGCCACCCAAACATTTCTTGAGGTAATCAAGGGCAACAGAAGACTATGGCACTACCGGGTTTCCAACAACAACAATAAGCTCCGAACATGAAGAATCAAGTTTCAGTGTTGGAGAACCGGATGACCGACTTGGAGAAGGCTTTGACCAAGTTCTTTCAATCATCAGACACAAGATTTCAATGAGTTGAAGCCACACTTTGCAACCACACCGCATCATTATAAAACTTAGAGAACCAAGTGGGTCAAATTGCAAAGTCACTCTCGGAAAGACATCAAGGGTGTTTTCCAAGCAACATGGAGACCAATCCAAGAAAATATATGAAGGCGATCAATTTGAGAAGTGGTCTTGAAGTTGAGAGTAGTCTCCCTAGTGAGAATATAAATGTCGAGTCACCCGAGGTTGTGGAGGTTAAGGATAGAGCCAAAGAGAAGGAGGTGGCACCCCCACCTTACAAGCCAAGAATACCTTACCTTTCAAGATGGAAGAATGACCAAAATGATGAGAAATACAAGAAGTTCTTGGGTATATTCAAGTAGTTGCACATCAACATCCAATTTGTGGAGGTGTTGTCTCAAATGCGTTGCTATGCAAAGTTTCTCAAGGACCTCTTGACCAACAAGAGGAAGTTAGAGGAGAGTGCATTTGTGGTCTTATATGTTTCATGTTTGGCGGTGTTGCAAAAGAATATACCGAACAAGAAGAAAGACGCCAGAAGCTTCATCATTCCGTGCAACATTGGTAATTTGTGTAAAGAGAAGGCATTGGTGGATTCGGGGGCTAGCATCAACGTCATGACTTACACTTTCTTTCAGAAGCTAGGCTTGGGAGAGCCTAGGCTTACTTAGATGACACTTCAATCGGTCGACTGAACAGTTAGATATCCGAGGGGTATCATTGAAGACGTACTTGTGAATGTTGACAAGTACATATTTCTTGTGGACTTTGTGGTGTTAGATGTTAACGAGGATGTCAAGGTTCCATTGATACTTGTGAGGCCGTTCTTGTGCATTTCCAAGGCTTTCACTAACATGGACGGTGGGGAGATGACACTAAGAGTTGGTGATGACAAGTTGACATACCACCCACCGAAGCCATGCAACATTCTCTTGACTTTGATAATACTTTATATTTCACTGACACCACTTATGAGTTAGGAGACGTCACAAGAAGTGCCCGAATGTTATTGAGGATGTGCATTCTTGGAGTAAGGGTGATGAACCCTTGTGTGGTAACAAGCTCGATAACTCCCCCTCTACCTCGAAACAATTGTATTCATCATGCTTTCAAGTCATAGGTAAGAGGGAAACCATCATTTATGAGCCCCCGTGAAATAAGGTCAGGTATGTTAAGCTTTATTATTGTTGTCTTGATTTTTACATACTACTGTTATGTTTTTCTCATGGATTGTTAGTGTTTTGGTGTACTTAATTGTGATTGGCGAAGTCTTTAGGTTGTTTGATAATGTTCTCCATGATTCTCCTGTCAATTCTTTATGGTATAAGTAGTCTCTGTATTTGTATAAGTGTGCAAAAATTTTTCTGCAGAGTCTGTAATTTTTTCTATGCCATCTAGAGAAGACGCATGATCGTGTGGAATTTTCACACGTGTGTGTGTTTCCGTTCTGAGCTCAACTCTCCATCCTGAGAAGACACAGGGGCGTGTGAGCGCCCTTGTGAGTGACACACCCCTTGCGAGTGTGTAGTGCAAGTGCACTAGTTGTCGAAGTAATAAAATACCCTAGTGAGTGGGTAGTCATATCCACAGGGAATAGTGATCAGAAACACAAGAATTGCTATTTAACTATGGTGAAGATGATTTAAAGTGATGTGAGCAATATCGATGCAAATTGAAATAAAAAGAATAAGATGGAAACGCAATAAAATGATAGGAGAGGCAATCGTTAGAAAGTGGGGCACCCGGACATTGCTCACCCTAGGACTATTGCTTCAACTGTAAGACCGATCATTATATCTCCTAATTGATGTTTAATAAGTCATGGAAATCCTTAAATACATGGTCCCAAACCTAAGATCAACTGTGACTAACCTTATAGTGTGCTCTAGCAGAAAGGAATACTCTCGATGCCTCACACTGTGCAAGATTGCATAATGCTCTAGGGACTCTAAGTGATAAACCCTATTCGCTAATATAGATCTAACCCTTTAGTCCAGGTGAAAGACCAATAGTCACAATTAAGCCGCAACAATAACGATTACTTCAACGCTTAACTCTGTTGCTTGCGCAACTAAGCCCTAGTGGAGTTCCTCTCTTAGGATTTCACTCTATTGTGACTGCAAAGAACTCTTGGAACACGGAGGTAGGATAAATCACACCGGAAGGGAAAGGAAAGGGGACGTTCCGCTACCTCTCGACTCACCCTCTCAACCCTCTCTAATCTAGCTTTGTCTAACCCTCATGGCGTGTCACTCATCCTCAAGGATTACCAAGATGGATTCTCAACCCTAGTGTCACTCTATGGGAAAACCAGTTCAACAAGCATTCAAGATTGGAACTCAATTAGAACATCAATTAAAGAAAACATAATGAAAGATCATTGAAACAAAATCACCCTAGGGTTTACAAGTCAAAGTACACACTAGGGGTTTAGCTCTCCATGGAGAAAGATACAATCAAAAATGAAATCGAAACTAAAAACATGCAATCAATAAGTAAAACCCCCTTGTAGTCCATATCGATGGTCTTGTGGAGTAGCCTCGTATTCTCTAAAGGTTCCCTCATCAAGCCTAGGGCACACATCACTGAATCGATGCCAATGAAAGCTCCGCCAATAACTATCTTCTGAAGGGAAACAGATTTGAAAAAGATCCGTATCCACACGGGCGTGTGGAATTTCCACACGCCCATGTGAATCTCCAGAAATTGAGTTTTTTAGCGTGCTATGAACAGTAACTGCTATTGTGATTTTCTACATTTCTTTGCTACGGTAAGCTGCTACAGTACTTCATCAAAATGCTCCCAAATCCACACTTTTCATCGAGGCAACATGAATGGGCACCCATCCATGAGGTAGACCTCGTTGCATCCTCAATAAAAGTCATATTGATGAAAATCTTGCTAGCATTGCACAAGTCAAAACACATGAGTGTGACTGCCTTTGTGCCCCTCTAACTTGCGTAATCGCTTGAGCACCATGGAGGTTAGCACACACCCACATGCCTTTGAGCACAACTTGTGCCTTCACATTTATTCACTAGAAGACTTCATTAATAAATTGCATCCATGATCTACTTTTGGTTCATTTCTTCCACTATTGTCTCCACAACCCTATATGCACAAAAGAACACAAATACACATGCATAAGTGATAAAATCTGAGAAAAGTAATGTTCAATGTAAGAAAAGAATAGTTCGTATTACTTATACACAAGCACTTATCAGTGAGCGACCTTCTGACGGTCACATTCCCATACGTAAGTTCCACACTAGCATGCGGATCTCTACAGAGTGTTCAGTCTTCATCCCGAGAAGACACAGGGGCGTGTGTATGCCCCAATGGATGACTCTGTGAATGGCACATAAGCGTTGGTAATTTCCACACGTCAGTGTGAAACTCCGCAAAAACTTCTCCTAGATCCCGAGAGCACACAGGGGCGTGTGAGTGCCCCTATGAGCACCCCTGTGAATAGGCACATCCTCATGTGGAAATTTCAAGGGAGCGTGTGGAACACTTAGATATTTTTCGGGGAAGATAGAAAAGCAATAGGGGCTTATGGGTGCCCCTATGGGTAGGGCACACGGGCGTAGGTAATTTCCACACGCCCATGTGGATGCGTTCAGAGGAAACTTGTTCTATCTCGAGAGCACACAGGGGCGTGTGTCTGCCCTTGTGAAGCTCTTCTGTGGAGTCACATGGGCGTGGGTAATTTCCACACGCCTATGTGGATGTGCAGAACTCCAAAAGTCGAGACTTTTCTTTATAATTCACTTACGCCTTTTCATTTTTAAATGTCTCCACACTCATAGAACATCTTCTTTTGCTCTCCCGACCTTCTTGCCTTCTATTTGAGGTGATTTTAGGGTGTTTTCCAGCTGTATTCAAGGTTTTCTAATCTCATTTCATCGGTAAGCTTTCTTTTCATCTTTTCTTCGTCAATTTTCATTTCTTTTTGTTAATGTGGTTGTTTTTACTTGAATACCATGTTTAAATTGCTGGAGAATGCTTTGAGATTGATTTTTGAGAGTTTTTCTTTTGTATTAAGGTGTATTTTGGAGTTTTTACATTGTGGCCTTGCGGTTTTCACGCCCCATAGATCCACACGGGGGTGTGGATTTCTGCAGATTAGGTTTTTGAAGTTAATTTGATCGTTTCTTGTTCAATTCTCACAGGAATAACTCCTCGGACCAAGAAAGTAGCCTGCAAAGGTCCCAGAGATCATTCTCCTGAGCCTGAGCACATGGAGTTTGCCATTCCCGATTATCAGGCTCGGTTTGAGCGCTTGTCGAAGCTCAAGTTTGGACAGTCTCGCTTCCTAGACTTGAGCATGTTGAGAGAGTTTTAGCTAGGAGAGATATGGCTGACGAGGTCGAGGAGCTACTATCAGTGGATAGCTGGAGAGGTTTATTATTGATCAGAGAGCCAGCTATCCATATGTTGGCACTGGAGGTGCTCCCCTCGTTTGAGTTCTACAGGGCTTACAGCAGTTTCTCGAGAATTGACGCCATACAGTTCAGAGCATTTGGACAGAACCACAGTATGAGCGTCACATAGTTCTCAGTCAGACTAGGTTTATACGATGAGGCATTTACTGACACAGAGGAGTATGAGCAACTTCTGACAAATTATCACGGTAGCTTAACTCCTCAGTGAGCTTATAGAGCATCATGTGGCCAGGGTCAGTATGAGCCGGGCATGTCCATGGCTACATGTTTTTCCCGACCATCCTACAGATACATTCACACTATTCTATGCAGATCAGAGAATGGTCATGGTGACATTACGGGAGTTTTGAGCCGATAGGAGTTGCTTTATTTATATTCGATGGTGCAGAGCGAGCCGCTCCATCTTGGACATATTCTGGCCAAGAACTTGCGCCACCAGGGCCAGTACGCTAGAGTTGAGGTGATTTTCTTAGGCCCATACATTACCAGACTTATCATGGGCATGGGTCTGATGGACATTATTCGAGTGGCCGAGAAGATTATTGTACCGTCTCCCCTCGGCTTAGAGACTATGAGACTCATGGGCATAATCAGGAGATATAGAGACAGAGTATATGTGATGATCACACCCACACCAGGGAGAGCTGAGGGTGAAGGTGAGGTAGCAGACTGGTCTCAGCCTACGCAGGAGCCACGTCCCAAGCAGATGGAGACCGATACACCCTCCCTCCGTAGCATAGGAGCCACCTCTAGTGCACATTTTCTCTCTGACTAGAGCCTATGACCATTTTGAGAGGTTCGAGAGTGCAGTGGGGGTGCTACAGTCCGATTTAGCTGAGGTTCGAACTACACTGGGTGAGAACCACACAGAGGTGATAGCGCGTCTCGACATCTTGCAGCAGATTCTCAAGGGAGATGTGACTTATCCTTTTGTCATGAGACTTAGAGCACCACCAACTCCTCCGGCATCACCAGCACCACAATCACCACTAGTAGCACTTGCAGCATCATGAGCAGTAGTATAGCCAGCAGTTGACACCGACGTTTGAGGAGTCTTTATCTTTCCTTGTTTTTATGTTTTTCGTATTTTATTTCTACATTTATTTTGGACTTGTATTACTCAGAAAGGATCTTCCCTCTGAGTTTATCTTATTGATTTTCAGTTGTTTTGAGTTGTATTTCATTTTCATATCTTTATGGACTCGAGTTTATTTTGCCTTTGTTGAGCTTCACTGAACCCCCTTGTGTATACATGCAAATGGTTTTGTGAGTCTTGGAATTTGAGGAATAGTCATTGACACGGTCATGTTGCTTTTCACATGGCCGTGTGTGCTCCACAACTCGTTGGAACTCAACTCTCAATGAAATTAGCTCCATCAAATGTACCATTAGGAGTTCTGGGGAGTATTGTTTCAATTACCCATCTCCACACATATTTGTTTTGATTGTTATACTTCCTCATTGTGCTTGTATGCATACATTGAGGTCAATGTACATTTTAAGTGTGTGGGGAGGAGGGAAGTTCACATTACACATGTTCTATACTTCAGCTTCATTATTCATGCTCATGTAACCTATGGCAGTTCACCTTAGTTGCAATGGTTATATTCTTAAGTTTAGGGAGAATTATTAACATTGAAGGTTATCATGCTCTAGTTTTACTTGAAGTTTTAGTAATTTTTGCCCGATTGACACTTGTTGCACTACTCACTGATTAAACCTTGTGGAAACTCAAGTTCATCATTTAAAGGTGCTGTTTTTAGTTTGTTTATTGTTTTAATTTTTTTAAATGAAAGGAATGCAAAAGGAAAAAAATAGTTGTTTATTTTATTGTGCATTGGGGGTGGAAAAGAGCTATCACCTATGAAGTATGAAGCTACTCTCATAAGTCGGAAACTAGTTATGCCCTAATGAGAGAAAGAGCTATCTCATGGGATGAGTGAAAGCTACTACCCCGGTAGAAAGAGCTACCACCTCGAAAGTGTGAAAGCCATCTTAGTGGCCGCTTAGGAAAAGACTACCTTAGAGGATGTGTGAAGCTACTACCTTCTCTTTTCTTTTTTGTACATAAATAAATCCCTCTCACTTAGAGCTTTGAGGAGTATACTTTGGGTTGACTTGAGTGAGTTTACACACACTTACATGATATCATGTTGTTGTCCTTTTTTATTCAAGTTTTAAGCTAGAGCATTGATTTCTTTTATTCGGTGTTGAAATTTTTCCTTACTTGTAGAATGCTTCCCTTACATGCTTTTTGTGAACCTAAAACCAAGCACTTTCAATTTTCCTTCTCATATGCTCTAATGTTTTATTTTTTCTCGAGGACAAGCAAAAGCTTAACTGTGGGGTAGTTTGATAAGTACTTGTGTATTAGTAATACGAAATATCCTTTTCTTATATTTAGCATTACTTTTCTTAGATTTATCACTTATGCATGTGTTATTTTGTGCATTTAGGGTTATGGAGACAATTCTGGAAGAAAGAAACCAAAAGTAGATCGTGGATGTATTTGTTGATGAAGTCTTGGAGTGAACAAATGTGAAGACACAAGTTGTGCTCAAAAACATGTGAGTGTGTGCCAACCTCCATTTTGCTCGAGCGAACACACAAATTGAAGGAGCACAAAGGCAATCACACTCATGTATTCTGACATATGCTATACAAGCAAGATCTTTATTAATTTGGTTTTATTGAAGACGTGACGCAATCTATCACATGGATGTGTTCCCATACATGTGGCCTCAATCAAAAGAGTGGATTCATGAGAATTTTGACGAAGTACTGTAGTACTTTACTGTAGAAAAACACTGCAGCAAAATCCTAAAGCAATTACTGTTCACAGCTCGTAGGAAACTAATTTCTGGAAATACACACGGTGGTGTGGAAATTCTACACGCCCGTGTGGATTGCCGATTCCAACCCCTATAAATACCGTGACTTTAGACGTTTTGAAGGATCACTTTGTCATATTTTCCCCATCATTTGGAGAGGCTTTGGCTAGGTCTTTGAAGTGATTTTACGGCCTTCGACATCATGTTCTTTCGGAAGAGAGTTATTGCGGAGCTTTCGTCGGCATCAATTCGGCGAGGTGTGCCCTAGGCTTGATGAGGGAACCTTTGGAGAAGACAAGGCCTGACAACACCCGTTGCGTGTGCCCCGCAAGTGCATAGGTTTGTCGAGTAATAAATCCTAGTGTCAGACGGTCAAAAGGGCTTCAATCCTTCTTGGAATTTTTTCTATATGATCAAGGTGTTCTCGTCTTCAATATGAACGGTGACGATTAAATTCTAAGTTCATATGACTATCCTAAAAAATTTGGCAATTTAGAGTCAAAATCTGCCTAAATTCCTGCCCAGCTACCTCATCATCAAGTCAAGTATCACCATATCAAATCATATTCAATAGTCATTTATAAGGTCCTTACCTTTAAGATGAACGGTGGAGATTTACTTTGAGCTCATTTGATCATCATAAAAAAATTGGGTTCAATAACCATATATGTCTATTTCCTAGTTCGCCCATGGTGCTATTGAGTGGATGAATGGCTTATAAAATCATCAAAAATTTGGCTGAAAATGTTTACAAATACAAGGCCCTCATTCAAAAAAAAAAAAAAGAAGAGAGAAAGATGGAGAAGGTTCTATGCCAAGCTCGAGATATCCATTGCTAAGGAAAGGACTATAACAATATTGAATTTCGTTCCATTTATCGGATTAGCTAACAATGATATAAAATAGCTAATGTTTAAAAAAAAAAACAAAAAAAAACTAAGGATTCGTACTTCTCTCACTCAATCTCACTAAAATTCTTCGTGAGAAAAGTACGAAGGGGCATTTGTTTATGTAAAAAATTGCATGTCCTGATTCAAATCGAATAACAATTTAAAAAAAAAATTACACACAGTCAAATCATAATCTAATTGAGACAACAAATGGTTAAAATAAATAAATTTCATTATATTTGGATATATTCAAGATAAGTGCAGAAGACATTTTTGAGATAATTTAAAATGTTCAAATCACAAGATCAGCCGAGAGCACAGATCTCGAGGTGATCTAAAATATTCAAATCATAAGATCAACCGAGAGCACAGATCTCGAGGTGATCTAAAATATTTAAATCACAAGATCAGCCGAGAGCACATATCTCAAGGCGATCTAAAATATTTAAATCACAAGATCAGCCGAGAGCACAGATCTCGAGGTGATCTAAAATATTTAAATCACAAGATCACCGAGAGCACGGATCTCGAGGCGATCTAAAAATATTTAAATCACAAGATCAGCCGAGAGCACAGATCTCGAGGTGATCTAAAATATTCAAATCACAAGATCAGCCGAGAGCTCAAATCTCGAGGTGATCTAAAATATTTAAATCACAAGATCAGCTGAGAGCACAGATCTCGAGGCGATCTAAAAATATTTAAATCACAAGATCGCTCGAGAGCATGATCTCGAGGGTGATCTAAAAATATTCAAATCACAAGATCGCTGAGAGCATAGATCTCGAGGCAAAAATACCAAATTACAAAAATTGTCTTTGAGAACATATCTTGAGGCATAAATGCAAAAATACATATCCTTGAGGACATATCTCGAGGTAAAAATGAAAAATTTAAAAATAGAAATTTTTTTAAAGGATTTTCCATTGAGAACATATCTCGTGGCATAAATGCAAAATTACATAATTGCCCTTGAGAGCATATCTCAAGGCATAAATGCAAATTATAAAATTGCATTTGAGAGCACATATCTCGAGGCAATTGCAGATCTCAGGATAGCCAAACATATATCCCGAGGCAATCCCGAATTTTCATAAAAGCTCGAAAAACGGATCTCGAGGCGATTTGAGAAAGTACAAATACCGAGACATCCAAATACATATCCCGAGGCAAATTGGATTTCATAATAATAATAATAATTAAAAAAATAATAATAATAATAATAATAAATAATTTAAAAATAATTAAAAATAATTAAAAAAACATTTAATTTAAAAATTAAATTAAAATTAGAATTAAAATTTTAAAAATTTTTAAAAATAAAAATCTTATCCTCTTCCGATTTAGTCTCGATTATGAGGGGATCTCGTGAAAAAAAGGGGGACAAACATGATAAAAATTTAAATTTCAAATTTTTGAATTTGAAATTAATGAAAAATACAATAAAATAAAACAAAATAACATAATATAATAAATAAAAAAATAATAAAAATATAAAAAAATAAAAAGATACAAAAATAAAAATTAAATAAATAAATAATAATAATATTTAATTAATTAAATAAAAAATTATTAATTAATTAAAAATATATACATATAAATTTTTAAAAAAATTGTTAAAAAAAGAAAAATTGAATTTCAAATTTCGAATTTGAAATTAATTAAAAAAATAATGATAATAATAAAATAAAACAAAAATAAGGGAAAAATAAAAAAATATATATAAAAATAAAAAAATAATAAAAATTAAAAAAATAAAAAGATAAAAATAAAAATAAATAATAATAATGATAAAATTTTTCTTAATTAATTAAAAATTAATTAATTAATTAATTAAAAATTTATACATATAAATTTAAATTTATTGAAAAATGTTATCCTATTTCAATCCCGTCGACGGGTTTGATCTCATCGATTTCACGGGAGGTTAGGAGAACGAGATGATCCGGGGATAATGATAAGAAGGAAAAAAAAAATTTCTTTTAAAAAGGGGATGAGAGAGAGAGAAAAAAAATTTGAAAAAGAAAAAAATTGAGAGAAGGATCAGAGAAAAATAAGTGAGAAGAATTGGGAAGAAAAAAAGAAGACAAAGGAGAAGGGTATATCTCTCTGCCTCTCTATCTCTCTTCTTCTCTCCCCGTATTTATATGTATATATACATTAAAAATAAAAAAAAAAATCGCCCGCCGCTCATCGCCGTTGCTGCTGCCATTGCTCGTTGCTGGTGCTCATCGCTGGGGCATGCTTGAGGGGCTGAAATAATGGCGCCAAGCATGTCGTTCGACGCTGCTACTGTTCACTGTTGTTGCTTCTTACCGCTGCTCATTGTTGTTGCCACTGTTCACCGTCGGGCATGCTTGAACGGCTGAGATAATGCCGCCAAGCATGCCTTCCTTCAAGCACGCCTGCAGCCTCCTTGTTCCTCTACTCCTCTCGTTGTTTCTTTCTCGGGATCTTTCACTGTTGATTTATTTGCAAATCATGGCAAATCAAATACACTACCCGTCTGCCATTCAAAAGGTTGCGGGCGCTTCACAACCGGAAATTATGTTAATGGGGTACTGCAGAATCCTTTGATGCAGTCGTACAAGGCAACCTGTGAGCATTCAATGGTGCCGATGGTCTCACCTGTCTTTGCTCATGCATCTGCAAAGAAGGGTTTTGCTAGCTTTGCCATAGATTTCTCATGGGTGGTGCGTCTGTTGCTGTTTCGAAGACAGCGGCAACTCCTGTTGAACGTGTGAAGCTTCTTAGCCAGAATCAAGATGAAATGATCAAGGCCGGTTGTCTTTCTGAGCCTTACAAGAAAATCTCAGATTGCTTTCCTTGCATGATCAAGGATGAAACTCTGAAATCTGATGGTATTGCTGGTCTGTACCATGGTTTTAACATCTCATGTGTTGGAATCATTGTTTATCGTGGTCTCTACTTTGGAATGTACGATTCTCTGAAGCCAGTGCTTCTAACCGGAAGCCTGCAGAATAGTTTCTTCGCGAGCTTTGCCTTTGGCTGGCTGGTCACAAACAAAGCAGGACTAGCATCATATCCTATTGACATGGTTTTACAGAAGAATGATGATAACCTCTGGTGAAGCTGTGAAGTATAAGAGCTCTTTTGATGCATTCTCTCAAATCTTGAAGAACGAGGGAGCAAAGCTTTTGTTCAAGGGTGCGGGAGCAAACATTCTCCGCACCATTGCCGGTGCTGGTGTGCTTGCCGGTTACAACAAAACTACAGCTGATTGTCCTCGGCAAAAAGTACGGCTCTTGCGGTGCCTAAGTTTCAGGCTGATTCCAATAGATGGCGATGAAAACCAAATACCCGAATTTTATATTCAAAATCGTGTGCTCGTTTATTTAGCTATTTTTTTTTTTAACGGCCAATATGCATTCTATCCTTTTTATGTTAAAAGAGTTAGGCAAAGTGTTATGTTCTCGGCATACTTTTGAGGCAACAATAAGTAGACTGCTAATATTCAGTAGTCTTTGAGAAAAAAAAATCCAACCATGCAAGGATAAAAAAAAATGAAAGGAAATGAAGTGATAAATGATGAGGCGTACGCATGAAAATTCACAAGAGATCATGCAAAAAAAAAAGAGGGAGAAAAGCATGCATACTCACTTAAAAAGGCCCGGTCATGCATACTCACGTGAATCAATTTTAAAAAAAGTAAATATATATATATATATATATAAAAAGGGGTCGGGCCCACCATTAGTAAATAATGAATATGGGTTCCATGTATATATATAAACATATGGTTGTATTCACGTGCCATGCATGCATATATAAAAAACACAAAAAATAAAAAAAAAAAAATAAAAAAATTCAATTCATGTGACTCATTCATGCACATATAATTGAAGACATGATAAAAGCATCCACGTATGCATGGGGACAAAAAAAAATACATATAAAAAAATAAAATAAAAAAAAATTGATGGAAAGCATGCTATAGTCTTGAGACATGCATGCATGGGAAGATATATAATAATAATAATAATAATAATAATAAAATTATTATTATTATATGCATGTGCATGTTCATGACAACAAATATATATAATGAGAAAAACAATGAATAAGAAACATGCATACGTGCATAAAAATAAGAAGCATGCAAAAAATATATATATAGATATATATATATATATATATATATATTTATATATAATATGATGCATAATTCATGTGCATTATTTGTGCATAATAATGAAAAGGGCCCACTATATAAAAAAAAGACATATATGCAAGGCCGACCAAAAAAAATTGAAATAAAAAATTTTCTCCAGAATGATGAGATTCACGTGCATGGGAATGGAAAAATGATGGAAAGTATAAAAATAAAAAAAAAAGAAAATAATAAAAAAAACCGGGACTCACCTTTGTGCATGGGATGAGAATCATGATGATAAACATTGAGTTATCTCAAGACAAAAAAAATAAAAATAAATAAAAACAAACAAATAATAACTTACCATGCACGTTGAATGATGATGAACATGCATATCTACATTGGGAATGCAACTAACATTACCTAATAAATAAAAATAAATAAAATAAATAAGAATATATATATATACATGATAGAGTTTCGCGGAGAGGTTTAATCGATTATAAAAATGATTAGTAACGATGAATGTTGGCGATGTTGATTGAGTAAAGGAAAAGATGGTGACTACAATGATATGAACCATGAAGAGGACTATAGAATGTATGGCAATAAAGAAAAGGGGTTCGATAAATATATCAAATATTGATGGTATTTACCAGAGTGGCAATAAAATTACTTGGTCAGAAGCTATAGCAAGAATGTTCAACTCATGGCAGCGGACTTCTTTTTCTTGGAAAAACATATATGAAAGATAAAAACGATATATATAAGGCCGTAATGAGAAAGACTTTTCAAAATGATGGAGGGACATGCAATGTGGTGACAAAACATAGGCAGTGGCGAATCTCAAGGCAATAACGAGATCTAAAAATGGTAACAAGGCATATGCAGTGGCATGCAACGCAGTGACAAGGCACGAGCGTGACGAGTAATAAAAAATGATATATATATATATATATATATAAGTGATGTAATAAATATGTTTATATAATAAAAATAACAAATTTCATAACTTCGTAAAATTTTTCTTGCTTTTTATTTGTACTTTTTGCCCATCAATTGAGGTTCCTAAGATTTCTAATGCTGGGGTAATTAATAATAGGGGCTTGCCCTATTAGGAATGAAAAGAACCCACACAAAACAAATACGATATTTGTGCTTCGATATATCGTCTGGTGTCTTTTCATGATGCCGGATGCATATTTTCGATCCAACAGATCTTTCTAGTATTGCACAAGTCGGAACACTTGAGTGTGACTGCCTTTGTGTTCCTCCACTTTGCATATTCGCTTGAGCACAATGGAGGTTTGCACACACCCACATGTATTTGAGTACAACTTGTGTCTTCATGTCTGTTCCATCCAAGAACTTTATCAACAATTGCATTCACGATCTACTTTTGCTTTCTTTCATCCAACTTTGTCTCCACAACCCTACATACACAAAAGAACACAAATACACATGAATAAGCGATAAAATCTGATAAAAGTAATGCTCAATGTAAGAAAAAAATACTTCGTATTACTTATACACAAGCACTTATCACTACTACAGTAGGATGCCACCATACAATCTAAACAAAGCAAGCATAGCTCCACACGGAGTACAATTTCCAACATAATACTCAAATGAATGAAGAATCACCATCATTCCACCAGGGAATGATACACACACAACTCTAAAGAGTTTAACATGAATCACTACACAATAAGCAACTTGAGTGACAACCCGGAAATCCTCTCATTAAACACAAACTTGCATAAAAGAAACACCAAGCAATAAACTCATTTTAGGGTTAAAAACTTTTTAAAATCAA
Organism: Dioscorea cayenensis subsp. rotundata; assembly: GCF_009730915.1. Classification (NCBI taxonomy): domain Eukaryota; kingdom Viridiplantae; phylum Streptophyta; class Magnoliopsida; order Dioscoreales; family Dioscoreaceae; genus Dioscorea; species Dioscorea cayenensis. The sequence goes on from NW_024088335.1 coordinate 41,370, forward strand.
CTATAATAACCAACAAAATCTGATTTAAACAAGATAGAATATATATATGCATATAAATATTGGTAATCTTCTAATAGGGTCATGATTAATAATCCCATTCACTAAATTGACGATTTCACTTCAGGTGATGCTAATCCTCAGCTAAGTCTTTGCCTCAAGCCAAAGCTTCATCTCCTTGCCAAAGCACAACAAAACACAACAATTATTAATATAAAAACCAAGCAAGAAACCCTAGGTTCATCTATTAAAAAACCCTAACCAACTCTAAGGTTTGCCAAACTAAACCAAAGGCTATTAATGAAGTTCTAGAGGATTAGGTCTCACTCTAATCCAAAGAAATAAAGAAAATAAGGAGAACTTACTGGAACTATAGTAACTCTACCCTAGGAGATGAAAGATCTCTCTCAATCCTTCACCAAAACAAGGAAATACAACCAATCAAGACTCTAAACTCAAGAAAAACTACTCACCAAGAATTTCCCAACAAACAAACTCAAAGAAACGCCACAAGAGAGAAGGGAAGAAGAAGGAGAAGAACCATACCTCTAAGCTCCTCAAAACTCAAAGAAACACCTTCACAAGAGAGGGAGGAAGAAATCCTCGAGCCTTTACCTCCAAATCTAAGCCAAGAAAAGAGAGGATTAAAGAGTGGAAAAAGGAGATCTAAAGAGGAGAAGAGAAAAGAGAAAGAAAAGCAAGAAGGGGAAAAGAAGAGGGCATAATGGGCCTTTCTAAGCCCTAGGAACCCCACCATCATGTTCCCTTCACGGGCTCCCTTGTGGCCGCAAAGGAGGCCTTGAGGCTTCCAAAACTGCTTTGTTGGTTCCCTTGTGCCCCCAATGGAGGCCATAAGGACTTGGGCTAACTTTTAAGGGTTTTCCCCACCATTTCATGCCTTCACTTGACCCCAACTTAAAATCTAACACCAAAAGACAACTAAGAGGACTCACATATTAAATATATACGCAAAGAATGAGTTGAAAACAAAGAAAGAAAGTAGGAAAATGGTCGAAATACCACAAATTGAATAAATAAAATGTCCTTCTTTTTTTTAACCAAAAAAATATACCTCAGCAATCAATCCAGTTCACACCATCTCAGTAAGGGCACACAACACCAAACATAGTTTTCTTAATTCTTTTCATCATTGTCTTGCCATTGGATTGTGATTTTACCTTTTTTTTAATAAGAAATTTGGACTCTGTGTAACACTATTACCTTGCTTATTTCTTTCTCTTATGCAGCGTTCAAAATAGTCAGGACATTGGTAGTTTGATCCCTTCTTAAAAGAATCTGTATAAGAGAAGAAATGCTCTGATTTGAGACACATCTAGCGGATACCATTGTTTTCTTGTTTATTTTTCTTTATTGTTTCACATATAGTTAGTTTCAAACTAATTCTTTTTTTTTTTGAAAATTATCAAGTTCGTTTCTTCTTTCTTTCTTTGATTTTATTTTATAATCCCCAAAAATTTATGTTTATTTTGTATTTTATTTTCATTAATGTCTATGAATTAATTGGGTTTCCAAAAATTAAAAAAAAACAAATTATTTTATCAAAATTAACTTAAATCTATGATGGAACTTCTGAATAAATTTATTCTGCCATGTTACATCCATGCCCACAACATTTAATGACGTGGTATTCATCACCAGTGGTTACTAAGAATGATGCGACATTGAAGTGCAAAGAACATAAATAGAAGAATTTCATATAATAAAAATCCATATATGTATAATAGACAAATTTGTTTAATTTTTGAGAAAATTGTGTAGATACAAAAAAATCTTGTTTAACTAATAAATTCCTCCATTGTTGCCATCTTTGTTAATGTTTCTTTAGTAGTATAAAAAATGCTACCGGACAGACAGAGGATGTGTCAAAGAAGATCAATAGAATTAATTGATCTAATGTTTATAGTTGGCATAAATGCATTTGTGGACTTTGCTAAGGCTCACCTTAATTGAAATGATGGTCAGTTGATTAGATGTCCATGCAACCAGAAGAAGTTTGAGTAATATGTTGGGCATGAGAATATGTCTGCATTTGAGACAATGATTCATAATGCTGCAACCTCTTCATTTCAATTACATGATATTGAAGACACATGACCCCAACAATTCACCATATTTATGATATGTTAAGAGCAGAACAATAGGAGTTATGGCCTAATAATTCCAATGGAATATCAAAGTTATATGTTGTTGCTCAATTAATGAATTTAAAGGCAAAACATCACTTTTCTAAAAGATTGTACGATGATTTTTGCCAATTGGTGAAAGAATGCCTCAAGAGTAGTAATGTTATAGTTGATGGATTCTATGAAATGAAGCAATTAGTTAGAGGGTTGAAGTTACCATTTGAACATATTGATTATTGTAGAAGGGCCAGCTTGCATGTTGTATAAGGGTAATGATAGTCAGTTGGAAATGATACTCAATTGGCAAAGATACATAGTCCCAACACCTAACACTATGCCCAACAGAAAAGGATACTCTCAACACCTCACACTACGTCAGACTACTTGAGGTTCTAGGGATTCCAAGTGATGAACCCTATTCCTTGATGTAGATCAAACCCTTTGGTCAAGGCGAAAGATCCCTAATAACAATTAAGCCCCAGCACTAAGGATAACTCAACACTTCACTTTGTCACTAACACAACTAAGCCCCAGTGGAAAAGATCTCTTAGCACTTCACTCTATCATGACCGCAAAGAACTCTTGGAACATGGAGATATAGGATAAATCATGTAGGAGGGGAAAGGGGGCGTTCCGCTACCTCTCGACTCACCCTCTCAACCCTTATCAATCTTGCTAAGTGTAACCTAATGAAGTGTCACTCATTCACAAGGTTACCTAGATGGATTCTTAACCCTAGTGTCACTCTAAGGGAAAATCAGATCAATAAGCACATAAGATTGAAGCTCGATTATAATATCAATTAAAGGAAACATAATAAAAGTCAATAAAACAAAATCATCCTACGGTTTACAAGTCCAAGCACCCATTAGGGGTTTAGCTCTCAATGAAGCAATACAAAATCAAAGATGAAATAAAAAATAAGTGTAAGCAATCCATAGAGATAACCCCCTTGTCGTCCTTATCGATGGTCTTCGAGAGCAGCTTCTTCTTCTCTAAGGAGTCCTTCGTCAAGCCTAGGGCAGACTCCACCGAATTAAAGCCATTGGAAGCTCTCCCAATAACTCTCCTATGGTGAAAATCAATGTTGAATGCCATAGAAATGCTCAAAAACCACAACAAAAATCTCTCCAAACCCTAGCATCACTCTCACTATAAGATAGGCAAAAGATTTGAAAGATCCCTAAAATAAACTCTCGAAGCGGTATTTAAAGGGATGGAATCAGGAATCCACACGCCCCTATGGAAATTCCACATGAGCGTGTGAATTTCTAGGCTTCTCATTTTCTGCGCGCTATGAATAGTAACTTATACAGTGATTTCCTACAGTTATTTGTTATAGTGATTTGCTACAGTGAACTTCTGCAGTACTTTGCCAAAGTACTCTTGAATTCATTTTCTTCATCGAGGCCGCTCGCTTGGGCACACATCCATGTGGTAGATCACGTCGCATCTTCACTTTTAAACATATTGACAAAACTTTTGACAATGTTACACAAGCTGGAACATATGAGTGTGACTGCCTTTGTGCCTCTCTAATTTATAGATTTACTTGCACACTTTTGGATGTTGGCACACACCCACATGCATGTAATCACAACTTGTGCTTTGATCCTTGTTCAATGTTAGAGATCCCACAAAAATCACATCCATGATCTATTTTTGCTTCCTTTCTTCCCAACTTGTCTCCACAACCCTAAATGCACAAAAGAACACAAATACACACGAATGAACCATAAAATCTGATAAAAGTGATGCTCATTATAAGAAAAGTATACTTTGTAATACTTATACACAAGCACTTATCAACAATCCACACACTAAGTTTTACCTTAGCAACTATGCAAATCAAACACATCAAGTCATGCAACACAAGATTAAACACAAGAAACCAATAGAACTTCGTAGAACATTAAAAGGAAGTATTGAAAGCATACAAAGCATCATCAACATCCTGAGGCACAGTAGATGGTTAGCCCCTTATGGATGGGTATAACATGGAAGAAACAGATAAAAATGTAAGGAAAGAAGACATTACTCCCTCCTTCTAAAGATATTCTTCCTAGTTAAGCTTCCTTGATGCTAATCCCACTTCCCTTGTGCCTTTGACTAGAATGAATTGAGGGTAGATAAATAAAAGAATGAATTGAGAGCACTTAGCAAATTATGCTAAAGGACAAATAAAAGAATGAATTGAGGGTAGATAAATATGATATAGAATGTACTCATCAACTTCTTTTGAAACCCAACTGCATCATAAGTGCTCATCAATTCGACTCTACCAAGCTCTTGGAGCCTATTTCAGCCCAGACAAGCCCTTCTTGAGCAAGTACACATCATCTTCTTGCCCTTTCATAACAAATCCCTCAGGTTGCTCAATATAAATCTCCTCACCAAGAAACCATTTAAGACTGCTGATTTAACATCAAGTTGATAAACTCTCCAACCCTTTTGTGCAGCTATTGCACACAATAACCTGATTGTATCTAATCTGGCAACATGAGCAAAAGTGTCAAAAAAATAAACACCAAAATTTAAGCATACCCTTTCACAACAAGTCTAGCTTTATGCTTATTGATTGAGCCATCAAGTTTCAACTTGGTTCTAAATACCCACTTTACTCTAATCATTTTTCTATCTGTGGGTCTTCTCATCAACTTTCAGGTTTCATTTTTTTTATCATGCTGAGCTCTTCCTTCATTGCAGTAATCCATTTTGGATCCTTCTCAGATTCCCAGAAATCTTTAGGTTCATGTATAGCTACATTGTATCTTTGATAAATATCAGAAAGTGATATCATACCTCTAACAGTAATATCATCAACCAACTCATCTATTCTGAGCTGCAATTTTGGAAGTTGGTCAGGAACCAAAGCTGATTATTTTCCTTCCCAATCCCACTCATCATTCTCCATGAAATGCACATGTCTGCTTCTAAAGATTTTCTTAGTATTTGGTTAGAAGATTCTGTAAGCTTTAGAGATTGTGCTGTAATAGATACAGGTCTCTGCTTCTGCACTTCTATCTAATTTATCTCTTTTGATTTGATGAACATAAACAAACCATAAGCATCCAAACACTTTGAGATTATTCGGAGAAGATTCAAAACCGTACTAGTCTTAATATTATGTTTTTTCTGCTATAGCTTTTGTAGGAAGCCTGTTGAGAAGAAAGATTCCAGTTTGTGCCTCTTCTACCCAATATTCCCTTGGCAAATTCTTCTCAAACATCAAACATCTAGCTATCTCCATTATGGTATGATTCTTTCTCTCATTAACTCTATTTTGTTGTGGAGTATATAGACCAGTTAGTTGATGCACAATTCCTGTCTCTTCACAGAAAAGATTAAATTGATTAGAGGTGTATTCTTTGCCATTATCAAATCTCAAAGCTTGGATTTTGTGACCACTTTGTGTTTCAATCCAATGTTTAAAATTACCAAAACACACCAACAACGTTTGACTTGAATCTTAAAAAATAGATATAACACATTCTAGAATAGTCATCAATAAAGATCAAGAAATACCTACTCCCATTATGAAATGGAATTTTGTGAGGTCCAGCCACATCAGTGTGTATCGATTTCAGGTTTTCAGTAGCTCTCCAAGTTGATTTCTTGAATGGAAGTCTGAATTGCTTTCCTTGTTGGCAAGCTCTACAATCTGGAATTTTAGATTCAAGGTAAGGGAGACCTTGGACCAATTCCTTTCTCTGTCCATTCACCACAGTTGTACGATCAAAATGTCCAAGCCTCTTATGCCAGACTTTTGCATGGACTTTTGTTGCAGTGAATGTTGCTTGTTCCTCCTCCAATTGATCAAGCACAAAGCTCTTCCCTTTCATTTTACTTTGAATATATTGTTGCCTTTTATATCCTTAATTAAGCACTAATTTGTTTCAAAGATAACATTGAAACCTTTTTGAATCAACTAGCCAATACTCAACAAATTTTTCTAATGTTAGGTACAAATAACACATCTTTTATAAGCTTTGTACCTGAAATGCTTTCAATTACCACTGTGCCTTTTTCATTGATTGCATTGTACTCTCCACTATCGATCTTCACTTTGGAAGCTGCTGGAGTATTTTATTCCTTAAATTCATCATGATCAAATGTAATATGGTTGGTATAACCACTATCAATGAGCCACTTCTCACTTGACTAATAGATTGCAAAGAAAGAAGCTACAAAGAGTTGCTCCTCCTATTCCTCGTCAGCAACTTGAGCAACATTCTTTTGCTGCAAATTTACTTGTGTCACAATCTTCTCTTGAATGTTGCTCTTGCAAATTTTTTGATGATGTCCTATTTTCTGGCACTTTTCACATTCATGGTCTGGATTTCTCCAGCATTTGAAAGATAGATGACCTTTTCTTCCACAATGTTTACAAGTGGAGAAATTAGATTTTGTTCCCTTACTCTTTTGTTTTCCTCCTTGACTAGCCTTAGCTCTTGCAGCTAATGCACCTTCAACAGACCTTTGAGACCTCATGAGCCTTCTCTATTCTTATGCCTGTATGACATTCATCAATTCTGCCAAACTAATCTTCGACACATCTTTGGTGCTTTCCAGAGAGCAAATGGTAGCTTCAAATCTTTCAAGAACAGTAACCAGAATTTTTTGAATTAATCTGGAATCAAGGAATTCAGAGCCAAGTTATTTTACTTTCTTTGCAATTCCAAGTAATCTATCAAAGTATTCCTTTACTATCTTAGAATCATTCATCTTTTATAGTTCAAACTCTCTAATCAGGTTCAGAATTTTCATTCCTTTAATCCTCTCATCTCCTTCATACTCCTTCAGGAAATTCTAGACTTCAAAAGTGGATTTCATTGTCATGATTCTGACAAAGATTTTAGAGGAGACTGCAGTAAATAATGTAGCTCTTACCTTCGGTTTTCTTGATTCTTCTCCTTGTCATGCATGATCTGTGCCATAGTTGGATTTATAGGTTGTGGAGAAACTTCATAGTCCTCCTCCACAACTTCCTAATGATCATGTACCTCCAAATAAACCTCCATCCTTGTTGCCCAGACATAATAATCTTCACCATTAAAGAGTGGAGGTGCCAGTGTAGTAAAATGAGCTTTTGAATCCATGAAAGAAGAATCAAGATAAAACAAATTCTCACAATCACATGTCCGTTAAGAAGAGGGCTCTGGCCCAAGTAAATAAATAATTAAAATAATTTAAAAAAAGATATTATTCAGAAATTTAATAAACTAATTCTTCAAATAAATGATAAATAAATAGAATATCAGAAACTTTAAAAAATGCTTAAAATAAATTCAAAAAAATAAATAATAGAAATTTGATATATAATTTGACAATTAAAAAAATAAATAAATAAACAAATTAAATCATACTAATATTTTAACAAATTTCAAAGAATACGTATATATAGTAAGATTTATATGTGGTTACTTATCTGATTAACGCCCATAAGCTTCAATGCCAAATCGAACAAGGTTTCTCATAATACCCTATATTTGAGAATAATATCCAAGGATATGAAAATCCTATATAATAGAGTGCTTTGCTAACCTAACTTAACTTATAAAGCATTTCATCAACATTGGAAGGTTGTGCATAACACTAGATTCTTAACCAACCAACCATAGTGATCAATTCTCCCTACTTGAACAATCAAACATTCTGTACCATAACAAAGAAACTCACTAGAATAGAAATATTAGCAATAGAACACGACAACACCTACATGCAGCCTTTCAGAGTCCACACCGGTCTGCCACTTTTGATATGAAAGGGATATAAAAAAACTAATCCATGAGCTCACTAGCCTAGTAAGTAATCCAAAAACCAAAATGTTTGGATCTGAAATATACAGAGGAATCAATAACACACAAATATTGTAATTGAAGAAAAAAGATAAAAATCAGAACTCAAAGCAGATTGTAATAGATCCACGAATAACAGAATATGTCTCCAAAATCAACTGCGTTTATAAATCTCAATTTTCAAATATCGAGAATAATTCAAAGTTTAAACAGATACCAAAGTGGTATAGCTTTCATGTAATACTGTTATTCAAGAATACTGCAATCAAAAGAATACCAAATTCCAAAATTTCAAATAAAAATTCACCAAAAAAATAAGCGTAGGTCACCAAAAACATAATTTAAACAAAAATGTAGAGTATAATATTCTAATAAAAAGAACATTTCCAAATATGTAATTCACCAAAATTTGAAACCCAATTCGACCTCGAAAATACTGAAAACTTCAAAGGCAGGACAAAAGCTTGTGTCTCCAAATTAACTATAGATGTCAGCAGTTATTTATTTACCCTCGGTCCCCCGAGACAGAAGTATCAGATGGGCATTTATTATATTACCACAAGGACAATGTGCTAGATAGCCGTTAATTATTTTACCGAATGGACATTGTTCCAAACTACAGTCTCATTTTTTCAGAAGTTCTTGTCGACAAGGTCAATGATTAACCGCCCACTGACAGGGTTGAGTATAGGTCATTTGGAGACCAAAATATTCAAACACAAAAATATTTGCACTGTACGAGTTTAGAATTTCTCAAATGTTCAAGCTCATACATACTTAGAAATATTGATAAATTTCAAGATTTTACTTTAGAAAAAATAACATAATGAATTATAAAAAACTTAAGCAAGTACTACATTAAATCATTCAAACAAAACTTGTAGTCGAAGTATAGAGCAATCATGAATTTTGCCCAAATATTCATACAAGCAGAAATAAATTATTTCAAGATCCCACTTTAGTGGACAAAAATCAACATTTTTAAAAATACTAAATAATTAATAGTGAGCAATAATCTGGGTAAGGAATAAAATAAAGGGAAAATTACTGTTCACCCCTCGTAATTTTCAAAACTTCCCAAAAACCCCTCCCTACTTTTTACACACACGGATGACCCTTCCGTTAGTGTTTAACTTCCCTTTTACCCCCTACCATTCACTTCAAATGGGTCCATGTTGTGAAATCCCATTTTTGGCCTTGAAAAATGGTGGGAAAAGAAAGCGCCAAAACCACATCATGTTCAACCTTTTTCAAAGGGCTTTTACGCTTGGTTTCGATAGACATTGCCTAGGAGTTGCATTACATCTTGTTGTTCTCCTCATTTCTCCTCATTTGAGTTGTTAGAGCTTCGATTGCCGGTTTTAGTATCTGGTGAGAATCTCTTCGTTGCTATCAGTTTGACCATTCCGCGGTGTTTATTATGGCGGCTCATTTGTGGTAGTGCGGGTGAAGTTTATCATACCCGAAATATATAAATCGGTTTCTCCAACGAGAAAATGAAGTTGATTTCCATCGGATTGGTCAGTGCATTTCATCTTCAAATGAGTTGTAGTCGATTTTTGTTATCGAGGCGAGCATGTGCCATTATCAGTCTCCATTTGAAAAGCGAGTTCATTTCGTTGTAAAAGTTCTTCTAGATTTATGGTTATCTATTTGTATATTTTTAAATAATGTTTAACTATTTTGCTATTATCCGTTTAAATATATTAATAATATGTTTAATAATTGTCATATCCGTTTAATACTTGTCATCTCCGTTTAACATTATCTTTACATGTATAACTATTTATATTAACGTGTAAATTCTCAAAGTCTCTGCATAAAATGGTGATCTTTTTGTTTGATCTCGAATTGTTGGCGGTGGAGCGTGGAAGGTGGCAGGTTATGGTATCCCGTGCAGTAGAATTAATGGCGGCATTAATTCTTATGCAGTCGGTAACTAAACTATCCGAACACCCGTTCGTTGTCATTAGTCAATGTCGGTCCACTGTGCGTTTAACTTTTTTCTCGGATATGAAGAGTAAGCCTGCTTGTGGACTTCACAGCATAAATAACCGATGAGAACCCTTCCCATGGACAACCACTCCTCGTCAGTCCTCATCATCATCTTCCTCCTCCTCCTCCTCCTCTTCCATGGACAACCACTCTATCACGAAAGGATGTTTCGTGAACCTCCTTCCCTTATCTTGAGAATCAATCAGTGCATCACGCATCAAGTTAAACTATCTTTTCTGCCCTAAAGGCGAAATGCTCGCATAATTGCCCGAATCGCGAGAGGATTCTCCAGTACTGGATGGCGGAGTAGCGATTAGCGAGCATTTTCGACTTTGGTAAGAAAAGAAAGTTTTTCACGTGATTGCGTGATTGCGGAGAGATTCTCTAGAGGAGGAGATCGGGAAACATCCTTTAAATGAGGTTGATATTTATCACTTGAGACTTTTTGTTGCCGGTTTTAAGAACATTACGTCAGTGTATAACTATTACGTTCTATATTTAACTATCAGGATCTTCGTTTAAGTCCGACCATGACACATTGATTAATAGTCATTTTCATGAATGTGTTTGTTTAACCCTTTTTTTAATATTGTACGTTGTGCAGGTTCAAGTTGATGTGCATGTTATGCAACTCGCGTGTGCATTGACGTCTGAGACACTGTTTCGTTATACGAGGTTCGAGTCGTGAGTGTCCAAAGTCCGAGAGGGCGTTGTAAATGTTGTAAATGTTGTAAAATGTTTTATAAATAAAAGCTGAAACACGCTTATTTGAATGTGAACTACGAAATTTAAGCATGAGACCTAGTAAAAACAATGTGGGAAACAAAAAGAGCGTCGTTGTAAACAATAGAAAAAGTTAAACAATACTCAAAGTTACTCTTTAAATAATGAACCCGGTGTTTAAGAAAATACGTAAAAGATGTTTAAAAAGTGACCCGGAGGTACCCATCTTAGCGCGATGTCGGTGAAAGCTATTCAATTTAAACTAACATATATTTTTAAGCAGTTAAATCACTATATTTAAACATTTTACGTATTATTTACATGATATAGACTTTATTTAATACCCGGTAATCATTATGTTAAACACTATATCTGTTCTGTTTAAACATAAAAACAGCGTTTAAACGTAATGTTTGTAACA
>NW_024088336.1:0-17560 GCF_009730915.1 Dioscorea cayenensis subsp. rotundata
CTATGCAACTAGGTATGCCCTAGTCACGGGGTTCCAAATTTACTACCCTGTATAACTAACTAGCTCAACAGGATATCACCATTTACTTTTTCAGGTGGTGTTGATGGATGAATCGGAAAACACAGGTTGGTCATCCATGAAATCCTTACATTCTTTTTGTAATACCCTTTTATTTTCTTTTTATTTGTTGAGCGTTACGGATTAAAACCAATGGATCGAACCTTGGACCCGGCTTCATCGAGGGTATTTACCGAGTTAGAAGGAGTGCGCTTTGTGGAGCATGAGTTGGAGGGATTCGCATCAATGTTGGCGAGTCGTTCCACATGAGTGTCTTGCACTATCACTATCACTTTCCCTTTCTCAATCAGATCTTGAATGGCATGCCTAAGCGGCCAGCACCTATCCGTCCTAATGACCATTGTTTTGGTGATACAAGCATTTGGCATTGGGTCAAAATTCTTTGGCGGGGGTCGGGGGTGTGGCCTTGGTTGAAGAGGTACGCAAAGACCTTGCTCGACTAGCACGCAGGCAAGAGGGTTTTTCCTAGGTCGTTAAATTCCCCTACGAGGCCTATCTTATCGCCTACCTTTTCCAATAGATTCTTGCTGTTGTGGGATGGGAACTAGCTGCATAGGTTGGAGTTGCTGGTTGAACATCGAGTTGGATGGTTAGTGGCGTAGCGGGAGTATGCCGAGGTTGACTGTATGCACGAGTAGGGTGGTTGAACATAGGCTAACAAAGGTTAGGGGCGAGTACGGATATATGAGCTGACCTTGTTGAGGAGTAGGATGGAGAGTCTGAACATCCCTTATCGGCTTAGGACCGAGGTTATTAGGGCTGGGCTTCTAATTCACTATTGCCTCGTTTACCATTTGAGCTTGATGGTGCATAGGAAGAAGTAGGCTCGTTCGACGGATGGGAGTTTTCCGGCTTTTAGGGCAGCCTCAATCCTACCCCTGCCAGCTCGATGCCGAAAATTTTGAGGTACTGCTTTCTACGTCTTGAGTTTCATGTCATGATCTGCTCCTCCTCCTAAGAGGATTGGCTTTAAAAAGGAGTATTAAGAAGGTTCCCCATAAGGGGAAAAGAAATAGAAAAAGGGAAGAAGTGAAAAGGGGATCAAAAGCAGAGGAAAGAGAAGAGCTTTAAGAAAAGCATTGGTGAGCCCCCAAACCAAACTAAGGGCATCAAAAAGAATTCAAATACTCCATATCTAGTGACACATGTCGTATTGGACTCATCTCCTTCGGCTATACGAAGGTCGCTAGTACCGGACCTTCAGTCTAACTTTTCGTGAAGTATCTACCCCGATCAAACAGAGTCAGCGATAGGGGAAGAGGTTCTTCTTTTTGGTTATGTTCGGACTCTTTAGTCGATACATAGCCGCAAGCTCCAGCCAGCGCTTCCGCTGAAACAAAAGCGTGGTGCTCCAAAGGCTTGCTGGTAACCCTGCAGCGAGCTAAGCGCTTGCCGAGAGCTAAAAATTTCACCTCGACTCCAGCTAGCTCGGCTAGTGCCATGTCGGTACTGGTGCAAAGGTGGTAGGGAATAAAAATACATAATGCGTTTAACTGGCTATGTAAAGATCGATGATAATGAGAATTGTATGCTGATTCGATTCTCAACAATAGAGCTACAAAGTGAGAGAGCAAAAAGTAAAGAAGGGGGTAGGCCGAGGCGATATAAAGATGGGGGTACCCGGATAATGCTCGCCCTAGGATAGAGTGTGTTTCAGTGCAAGAACAGAGAGAGAGAGGAGTCATAGCTAGCTTCCTAAGTCAGTGCGATGGTGGTGGTGGAAATCCTTAATTACATAGTCCCAAATCTACAGGTCGGCTTCACGCTAAATCTATACATGTCCGCGAGAAATCGAGACAATCTCAACACCTACCACTTTTCGCATAGAGTTGCAATAAGCTCTAGAGATTTCCAGGTGATAAAATATCTTCCTAATTATGAATGACCTAACCCTTTGGTCCGGTGGAAGGTCCCCAACCCGCAATTGAGCCCTGAGATACTGAGATCACCTCGGCGCTTCCACTCCGTTCTGCAGCCTGAGCTAAGCCCGGAAGTTCATCCCATAGACCATTCGCTCTCACTATGGCGCAAAGAACTTCGAGGCGGAGGGTATGAATCTATCATCTTGCGGAGGAAAGGGACACTCCTGTGCCTACCGACTGCCCTACTCCTGACCCTCTCAACCTAGCTGTCTACAACACTCATGGTGTGCTGACACGTCCGAATATCGCGTGTGTAAAGCGCAGAAGTGCAGGTGTCGAGAAGTAATAGTACCACCGGTGAGTGGGTGGCCGAATCACTGGGCGGGGCTACTGGTACTAACGCTTCCTGCGCTTTCCTAACCTAATGATAAATGGAAGGTGTGGTGATCTAATGTGCGAAGAGAGTGAGTACCGGAGGCGAGATATGCAAGGGTAAAATGGAAGGGAGATCTCGATCGATGCAAGGAGGTAGTGACCGAGACGAATGCTCACTAGGATTGAGTGTCGTGCGGATATAGCCAAAAGTGTTTCTATATGATGAGTAAGTTCAGTGGGTGGAAATCCAAAACACAATCAGGTCTATCTCCCAGATCACGATACTAACGATCTGCAGTCCGGTGGAGGAAAAGTACGCTCGATCTCGACACCCTCGCACCACATATGACATAAAGCACTCACAAAGGTTCAAAGACTATGTGTCAGGTCCCTAAAAGATTGAGTCCAACTAATTCCGTGCGAAGGATCCTAACCGCCTACAAGGTCAGCGGAAAAAGTCGAGCAATCTCCGCACTCCCACGAAATATGGTTGCGCGCGCTTAGAATGGAGATAGGGAATACACCAATCGGAGGAGGGGACACTTCACTATCTCATGACTCGCCTCTCAGCCCTCTTCAATCTTGAGGGTTCCTAACCCTAATGGAATCTCTCTCCCACCAGGCAACAAATCAACCTGCAAACCAAATAACCATAAGATCAATAAGGCAAGCAAGCATTAAACAATCAAGAATGAAACTTAATCAAACTCGGATTAAATAGAAACATAAAGCAAATCACAAAGGTGAGAATCCTGAGGGTTCCTGAAGCCCCAAATACCCTCTAGGGTTTTAGCTCTCCATGGAGCAACATATCAAAACACACCATCAATGAATGAAAGTACATTAAAAACCATAGAAATAAACCCCCTTATATATGGGCGTGGCCTTGATGGAGAGCTTCGATGTCTTGAAGGACCCACTCCAGGAAGCTGGGTTGCAGGTGGCTTCCTCGATGCTATGACGGAGGAGGAATCGATCAAAGTTGGTGACGAAGTGCCTCCAAGCCCGCAAAGACCTCCTCTCCAAACCCTGGCCAGTCTCACCCCTCAGAGCCGCACAAAAGATGAGAAAGAATAGGGCAAAAGCGGCTGTTTATGGGCCTTGAGATCGCGTGCATCACGTGCCCCTCACGGCCCGTGTGGATTTTCGCAGCGCCCGCGTGAGGCGCAGGAAAATTTCCCTGCAGGGGCGTGAGCGATGATTACACTACGGTACTTGCCATAAAGCGCAGATCGAACGCTTTTTCTTCTCTTAAGGCACATGTCCGGGCTGCGTCCATGGTGAGCTATAAAACTTTTCTTCATCGGCGTATCTTTGAGAGGGTCTTGTAATCTTCACAAAGAAGGAATATGAAGATGTGGCTGCTGTGCCCCTTCCAAAGTGATGAATTGACTTGAATCTTCTTGGAGTTGGCACACATCTCACGTTATATGAGCGCTCTCGTGTCTTGGTCCTTGAATTGAACAAGAACTCCCAACATTGTGTGTTTCTAGCCTATCTTTGCTTTCTTTTTACTCTTTAAGGCATTCACAACCTATATGCATAAAAGAACACCAAATACACAATATAGAGACATAAACCACGAGTAAAATGATGCTCAATGCATAGTAAAACATATATAAAAATATGTCTACTCAAGCACTTATCAGTGTGTCACTCACTCACAAGGTTACCAACAAGAACTCTCAACCCTAGTGTCACTCTAGGGGAAATGTTCATATAATCAAGTATTCAAGGTTGGAACTCACAATAAACATCAATTTATTTAAAAGCATAATAAAGAGGTTCAAAGAAACAAATACATCCTAGGGTTCACAACACCCGAGGACCCACTCGGGGTTTAGCTCTCCATGGAGCTAAGTACAATCAAAGAAATGGAATGTAAAAGTAATGAATCCATAAAGAAACCACCTCGATAGTCGAGTTGATGGTCTTGTGGAAAGTCTTCTACTCGTCGTCCAAGGATTCCCTGAGTCCCGGTATAGGATGCGCCTCGACGGAAGCTCCCTACCAATCTTCTTCCCTAAGGAATGAGCGATGTCGGAGCCAGTAGAACCTCTACGAAAAACCTTGGCCAATACCCCTCGAAACCCTAGCCAAAGCCCTCTCTCTCAAGTTGGGGAAAAGATGGAGAATAGAATACAAAAATCGTGGCTGATTCGGCTTTAAATAGAGAGTCTGGAATCGAGGCGACTACAGGCGTGGATGCTTCCGCTCTCGTGGGGAATTTCCACACAGGCGTGGATAATTTCCACACCCCGTGTGGATCCTCTAGAACTCACATTTTCTCGATCGGCGTGAATAGTCTTTTGCTTTCTGATACTTTCTACCGTGTTACTCTGAGTTCTACTGCTACAATATTCGACTGAGTGCTTCCAGAATCCATACTTTCATTGGAGTAGCGTAAATGGGCACGCGTTCACGTCATGGATCCTTGCATCTTCAATGATAGGCACTGTTGGTGAAGCTCTTATTCTATGTGCATATGTGACAAGGTCCACATGCGTATATCCCATAAGTGCGGGTTTGTCGAAGTAATAATCCCGGGTGGCCGGTGTCGAATCCACGGGGAGTAGGGAGTAAAAATAGTTAATTCGATTCTTAGCTATGCTGAAAGATCAATGATGATGAGTGTGATAATGATTCAATTCTCAGCGATAAAAGCAACAAGTAAGAGCCAAAAAGTAAAGAAGGGGGTAAGGCAATCGATAAAGATGGAGTACCGGATAATGCTCCTCCTAGGATAATTGTTTTCAAGCGCCAAGAACCCTCTATTATGCTTTCTAATCAATGCAATGGTGAGTCATGGAAATCCTTAATTACATAGTCCCAAATTTAAGGTCAACTATGCCTAACTCTATACATGTCCCAGAGGAGAAACCGAACAATCTCAACACCTCGCACTCGCATAGAGTTACAATGAGCTATAGGGGATTCCAAATGATAAATCTCTTCCCTAATTATAGACCTAACCCTTTAGTGCGGTGGAAGGTCCCCTAACCACAATTGAGCCCTAGATACTAAGATCACCTCGATGCTTCACTCCGTTGCACGCGCAATTAAGCCCGACGGAAGTTCATCATAGACCATTCACTCTATTATGGCGCAAGAGAACTCGAGAACGAAGGTAGAATCTATCACTGCCCGGGGTGGAAAGGGGCCTCGAGTACCTCTCGACTCACCCTCTCAACCCTCTCCAACCTAGCTTTGTCCAACCCTCGTGGTGTGTCACTCACTCACAAGGTTATCAACAAGAACTCTCAACCCTAGTGTCACTTTGTGGGGAAATGTTCATACAATCAAGCATTCAAGGTTGGAACTCACAATAAACATTAATTTATTGAAAGCATATAGCTAAGTACAATCAAAGAAATAGAATGTAAAAGCAATGAATCCATAAAGAAACCCTTCGATAGTCATGTCGATGGTCTTGTGGAAAAGTCCTCTACTCGTCATCCAAGGATTCCCTCGTCAGGTATAGGATACGCCTCGATCGAAGCTCCCTACCAACCTTCTTGCTAAAGAATGATGATGTCGAGACCATAGAACCTCTCCAAAACCTTGGCCAATACCCCTCGAAACCCTAGCCGAATTCCTCTCTCAAGTTGGGGAAAAGATGGAGAAAAGAACAACAAAATCGGGGCTAAACCGGCTTTAAATATGGCTGGAATCGGGCGACTACACGGGCGTGGATGCTCCATGCGCCCATGCGGAATTACAACACGGGCTTGGATAATTTCCACACGCCAGTGTGGATTCTATGGTTCACTGGTTTCTCGGCCGACGTAAGCGGTGCTACTCACGAGGATATGCTACGGTGTTGCTACAATGCTCTTCTACAGTATTCGACCTGAATAGCTTCCCAATTCCATACTTTCATCGGGAGAGTAGCATAAGCGGGCTACGTTCACGTCAGTGGATCACTTGCTTCTTCAATGGTGTACACGTTGGTGGAGCTCTTGTTCTATGCATAAGTCGGAATGCTCGAATGTGACTGTCTTTGTGCCCCTCAAATGGATGTGCCCACTCGAATACGAGGAGGTTTTGCACACCTCTAGCATCTCACATCGACCTATGTCTTGGCGTTTGAACCTTAGCAAGATTTCCTCCAAAATCGGTGCATTGTAATCCACATTGACTTCTTTCCTTTATACTTGGCCTCCACAACCCTACCCGCACGAAAGTAACATAAAAATACACATATTAGTGTAAAAACCACGAGAAAAGTAATGCTCAACATAAGGAATGAGCAGCTTTGCGTTACGTATCGCACAAGCACTTATCAATAAGTCGAGAATGCTCGAGTGTGTTGTCTTTGTGCCCCTCAAATGGATGTGCCAACTCGAGATCACGAGGAGGTTGGCACACACTCTAACATCTCACATTGACCTATGTCTTGGCGTTTGAACCTTAGCAAAGATTTCCTCCAAAATCGATTGCATTGTAATCCACATTGGCTTCTTTCCTTCATGCTTGGCCTCCACAACCCTACACTGCAGAAAGTAACATAAAAACACGCATATTAGTGTAAAAAACACGAGAAAAAGTAATGCTCAACATTAGGAATGAACGCTTCACATTCACATCGCACAAGCACTTATCAAACTCCCCCACACTTAAGCTTTTTGCTTGTCCTCAAGCAAAAAAATTAAAAACGTTATATGCATCAATAAAGAAAATATTGGAAGTGCTTGGCCTTAGGTTCACCAAAGTATACAAAGAGAGCATTCTACAAGTGAGGGAAATTTCAACACTAAATATGAAAAAAATCGAAAACTCTAGTTAAAAACTTGAATAAAAAAGGACAACAAACCCGAAATCGTGAAAGTGTGTGGACTCACTCAAGCCAACCCAAGGTATACTCCTCAAAGCTCTAAGTATAAGGGACTTATTTATCTACACAAGTGACAACAATTTCAAAGATGGTTGTAGCTTCACACATCCTCTAAGGTAGCCCTTTCCCAAGCGGCCGCTAAGGTGGCTTTCACACTTTCGAGGTGGTAGCTCTTTCTACCAGAGTGGTAGCTTTCAATCATCCTATGAGATAGCTATTTCTCTCATTGGGGCATAGCTAGTATCCGACTTATGAGAGTAGTTTCATACTTCATAGGTGGTAGCTCTTTCCACCCAACAAGCACAAATAAACAATAAAACTATTTTTGTTCTTTATTTTTCGTTTTCCTATAAACACAAGAAACAACAATAACTAGTCCCTTTAACATCAAACTTGAATTTTCCAAAGGAGTTTAAAAGAGTGAGTAGTGCAATAAGTATAAGTCGGAATGCTCAAAAGTGTGAGCGCCTTTGTGCCCCTCAAATGGATGTGCCAACTCGAATATGAGGAGGTTGGCACACACTCTAGCATATCACATCGACCTATGTCTTCGCGTTTGAACCTTAGCAAGATTTCCTCCAAAATTGTTGCATTGTAATCCACATTGGCTTCTTTCCTTCATACTTGGCCTCACAACCCTACGCACAAAAGTAACATAAAAAAACACATATTAGTGTAAAAAAACCTGAGAAAAGTAATGCTCAACATAAGGAATGAGCAACCCGCAATCACATCGCACAAGAACTTATCGAGCCTAGCAAAGGCGAAAAAGCGAAATTAGGTGGTCTACTGCGCCCGCCCTCCTCGGTGGCAGTTCCGCAGGAAAAAAAAAGGTCAAATGCAAACTCCAGCAACACTTGCTGAATCTCCTTAAGGATAAGGAAGGGGTGCCTCCCCTTAGACCTTACTTATGGCTCGGACCCTCCTGTACCACCAAGGCAGACAGATACGTCTCCTAGCCCTTGCGCAAACCTTTCTTCAGCAGCATGGCTGAAACCATTATACTAGCGCGCCTCCTACTTTGCCTTCACAACCGGCACCATACACGGCGCCTTGTCATCCATAATGCAAAAAGGAATTCAGGTGGGGTAGGGGCTTACTTAATTAAAGCCTCGCCCTGCTAAGGAACTCAAGTCCCAAGACCACAAATCATCGAGTTGCACCGCCATAGAGTTGGCTCGGCCTGACCAGCCAGCCATCCGGATCGACAGGCACGCCCCTCGCAAGTCCCGCCAGTAAGTGGAGTCTTCTATAATCCTTCCGTCCCGTGCCCTAATCACGGCTTGAGTTATCCTCCGTTCGGTCTTACTAGTATCCTTCGCCGAACTCGCCTTAAACCTTAAATTAAAAGTAGGCTACAGTCTAAAAATACCTCCTTTCTTTCCCGCCGTAAGCTAGGCGTAGTGCAGTAGCTCTTTGGGATAACAAGAGACCGACTGATGAACGAATTCAAAATCTTATGTTCCTGAGGGAGTGAGTGAACGGTGCAAGCAGCAAGCGGGGGCAAGATCAAGTGTTGCGGTTTGCTGAATCGGAAGAAATGTTGCCCGCTCTTTCGTCACAGCCATCAAGCTAGCAACAAGACGACTAAGCCTATTCGCCCAACAAAGAGGCCGCCTTCGGGACTGCTTAACAGAAGCAAGAAGAGCAACAACAACTAGACGTAGCAACCCGAAGGAACAAGACGACTTCCCGCCTTACCGCTTTCCTGCATTTATCTTTTTCTTTTTCCTTTCACCTCTTTCAAGTGAGGGTCCCCATTACTTCTATAAAAGTAAGACTACTCTCCTTGAACTTGCCGAAGGAGAACACAAAGCTCCACCCCTACCCTCACGTCAGGGCCTCCCTCCCGAAAGGGAACCCCATCCACTAATCCGCGCATTCCCATGAGGCCCTTCGGGACAACAACTCCTGACTTCCTGACTAAAGACGTGGACTTGAGTTGTCTTGAGTGTGCCCCTGTGAACCCCTATACCCGCCCCCAACCAATCCCGCTTAAGGGCTTCCCTTACAAACAAAAAAAGAACTCAAAGACAAAACGAGTCGCAACTAGAGAAGAGGCTAGAAAGCTGACGAAAGGATAGGGCCGCTAAGACAGGGAAGGGCCGAGGAAGAGTGGTTTCCCTTAGGGACCCAAAACAACCTGAGGCACAGCGTGGATTGACTGCCCCCCTTTCTGTGACTTGCCAGACTAGCCAGACTTGCCGGCTTAGCCTTGACTTGGACGGCCTTGACTCCCCCCTGATGAATAACCCCCAGCTTGGACTACCCTTGCTTAGCCTAGCTTAGCCGGACGTAACTCCCCATATCCTTTTTGAAACCTCCGCCCCCGGCTGAATCCCTCTCCGCTTGTGCAAAAGCTTCTTCAGATCAGCCAAATGGTCCTCTGCTTCCCGTGTTTCTTCAACACAGAGAAAGGCAGATTGCTTGAGTTGTTAGCCCTTGTGTGGAATCAAACTCCCGATAGCCTGACTGGTTTGCCTTATTTTCTTTGCTTTACTCTAACATCGGGTTATGGCGAGTCCTATTCCTATATCAATCTTTTCCTCACACGGCCCATATAAAATCTCTCTATCCCGGTCCCGGCTTTTGGCTAATAAAGCGAATGCTTATCTTTCCAACTTTTATAGGAGTAGGGGCTTTCAACTTCTTCCCGTCGGAATCTCCACTCAGTATAAAAAGTGCTTATTCGGCCGGCTTTCCACCTTTCTATTCACGAAGCTATTATACAATAAAAGCCAAATGAGCGAAGAAAATGTTGAATTGAATCGGGCCAGAGAAAGCAATTTTTATTCTCTATAAGCTTCAATGGTGCGAAGGGGAGCAGAAGAAATGGCCTACTATTTTGTTCTTCTATCGATTGGTTTTCAGCAGAGTGGGCCGGACTATTCCATCCAACTTCTTTCTTTGCGTAGAGCCTTCTAGCTAGCAGGTTTAGAGAAAGGGGTGACTTCGTTTTCCCTTTCGGGTA
Source organism: Dioscorea cayenensis subsp. rotundata (assembly GCF_009730915.1). Lineage (NCBI taxonomy): Eukaryota > Viridiplantae > Streptophyta > Magnoliopsida > Dioscoreales > Dioscoreaceae > Dioscorea > Dioscorea cayenensis. The sequence continues at coordinate 10,121 of NW_024088336.1, forward strand.
GCGCGAGTGAAAATGCCAGCTCCAGAACAAGGGAAAGAGAAGGCAAATGTTAAAGTTCCATTTAATATAAAGTTTTTCTTATCAGGATCATTAACAAATAGTGTGAAACTTTTTCAGGATATGGTGCTTTTTTTTTCTTTCGGTACCACTTCAACCACAATAATGGTAAGTTCACGATGTCCCTGCCAAACCAACTCAGAAGAAGAAGGCAGATTAGTAGGCGAACTTGAACCAGAACTGGAACTAGAAGATGCGCTTGAGCAGTCAAGTAAAGAAGCGGTCAAGTCAGGAAGAGGAAAAGGGATTCCATTTCTGTGTTTACGGGGGCTGTGTTGACGAAATTACTTCATTTTTGCGTTTATCCGAATGAGAGTTCAACGATCCTTTGAGAGTACCTATTGGTCTGGGGTAATTAGCTAAGACTCGGTAGTCCAACCTGTCACAGTCCAAGAGCTGTTAGTAGACAATAAGCAAGGATTTCCCTATCTGAGAATGAAAAGTGGGAATACCCCCACTTTTCAGTGCAGAAAGAAGGACTTTCTATCATTAAAGAATGGTTTCCCGTACAAAACTTGTACGTTCTCCATGAATCGGGCTTGACAGCAAGGGGCAGCCTAAGAAGAAAGGGAAGGCAGCGAAGAAAACCCTTACTTAAATAAGGCGCGCTAGCTCCCTTACAACTACTATAGGCTTTCGAGGCCCTTTACAATATATATTATTATTAGTAGGGTTGCCTTTATATTATATTACTTTTATATTATATTAGTAGGGCCTCTCTCAAAAGATTGATTCTAGGATAGCTTGTTCTGGACTTCCCTATAGGTTCTGCAGAGGCAGGGGTTCAAAAGCCCTTTGAAGAATAGGGCGCCCCAGGGGGCATAAAAGAATCTTTCTTTTGCCAATCAAAAAGGAGCTAGGGTGGGAATAGATAAGTAAGCTAAGCGTGGCCCTACCAAAGAGGTGGGTTGGTTTAATGACCCTTCTTGATCGGTGATTCCGTTCGGCCGAGCCAGCTATCGAAAGAGCCCACCTCGGACTGAGAGATACATCAAGGACAGGAAGGTTGGATAGCTCCTTTACGGGATGACTAGTTCAGCCACGTAATCCATCCCTAAAACTGTAACTCGATCAAAGGATGTAAGGAAAGCCCCCTACACTAAGCGAGCTAGAAGCTAAAGTGAATCTGTTTTGGCATATTCTTCTTCTTGCCTTGTCGACGCTGAACGATAGAAGTACCTCGCTTCCTTCCTTGTCTACTAGACCCATACTCATATTACGAATGTGTTCACCAGACACCGGCCCTGACTTTGACTGTGCACCTGCCCCCTTGCTTTGACTAGGAACGATTGACCGGGAACGAAAGACCCCATCTCTGACTTTGACCCGTCCCTTGCTTTGACTTTGCTACCTTGTGCTTTGACCGGCTACGAAGGAGTCCATTGCTTGCTTTTACTTTGAATCCCATCCCTCGCTTTCACTCACCCCCATATATCATGTCGAATAGATAGATTCACTGACCAGATACAAATACGAGTACAAGAGCAAGATTGATTGACAAATAAAAGGATAAGAAAGACATGCTGAACAGAAAGACATTGCCGAAGCCCTCAAACGGCAACCTCTCCATGTCCTTTTGACCCTGCCCCATATGTTCACCAGACAATATCACACAACATAGATCGACCCCTCAATCGCCGGAAATGCCCCTGGCTTATACAGAAACCAAAGAAAAAGAATGAGATTAACCAAAAAGAATGTAACGAGAGCCGAAAAGACATGCTCCGACGAGAGCCATTACGAGCTATCAGGTAAGGTGGAGGCCAACTAGCCCTAAGCTCGCTAGCGGACTACTGATCTACTTTTTGATCCAGTTTTTGCTAAAAAAATTAATCCTATGAAAAAGAATTCATCACAGAGCATCCGTCTAGACTCTAACCGCGCGCTACTAGCTGGCCAACTCCCTCCACCAGCGCACCCTCAATGCTACGTCCACTCTACCGCGCTGACGAAACTCCATCCACTAGCTGCCTTACCGCTTCCGGCATTCCTGCTTCCAACCAGCCTAAGCGTGATAGCTGCACCCAGAGCAAGCAACTTGGATAGAAACATCATTAAGAAAGATAAGGCATAGGGGCCCTGACTCAATGCCCGGGTGAACATGCATTCTTTTTATCTACAGTACACGGTAGACTGAAAACCAACCAAATCGGAAGCGGAATCATCTCGGAGCAGTGGCAAGCATCAGAAAGAGCCAGCTTTAGACATAAGGTATGAGAATCAACATAGTACCTGCCGGCCCTAACTTCCCCACCTACTGGTCTGACATCGCATTCTGACAAGGAATAGAGATTGGTTACCACTGGGGTTTTTAGCAACTTACTAAGAGAAGGGGCTTGGTCTATAACCAGACTCTGAAGCCGCAGCTGAAGAAGCTAAATCAGAAAGCCGTTTCAGGCGCATCAACCGACACAGACTCTGAAGCGGGATCAGAAGCAACCGGTCCTGGATAAAAATTATAGCAGGACTTTCTTTTTCTCAGGTTCGATTTCGGCAGATGAGTGATTGATGGCAGTTCATGCGTCTTGTCCGGTGTCTAATATCCTTCGACGCGGAAGGGTCGAGTGCTCATCGAAAACAAAAGATGTTTTTGGTCGAGTTGATTCCATCTCCTTTCCCCCACTCCCCGCCCCAGCTTCTTTTTTTCGCATGCCACATGAGAGTCACCCATTTATCTTTCCGCTAACACCTGATTTGATTCGTAGGTCTTATATCCGAGACAAGGTTCCAGGAGTCCTTCAAAAAAACGGAATCAGATCCTGGGGGCCCAATTTTTTTGGAAAGGAGGATGAACTTAACACGGGGCCCAAGGTTCACTTCTTCTGTTTCCTTAACGACTGCAGGGGTCGTTTTTCTCAAACCTCTTTCAGCGATCATTTTTCTTTTGCAAAACAGTTTTTCTTTTATACCTTGAGAGGGCAATCCTCGCCATCATTTTTTTCTGATGGCACATGCACTAAAAAAAGCTTGCAAAACCTTTGTTTTTGATTTCTTGAAAAAAATTGAAAGATTTCTTTATTTCAAACAATCAGTTGAGAAGAAGAGGGGAGGAAGATCCTCCTTCAGCCTTCAGCAGGGCCCCCTGTTAGTTAGATCCTGTTTTTTTTTTAAGCCAGAAGCCTTAAGAGATAGGGGCTGGTGGTCCTCTGACTGATGCTTCAGTAGCTTGTGGGGTCGCGTGCCATCTCCTAGGCCCTTCTCACTCAAGCTCAACCATAACTTATTTTATCTTCCTCTTATTTACTTTACCGCTTTTTTTCGATTTTTTTCTTATATTGAGAAGGTAAACAGCTGTAGCGACTGCTTCTGCCTTTTTGAAGCCCTGGCACCTTTTTAACATAAACCTTGCCATTTCAACGATGGTCCTATTCTTGCACTCTGATACACTATTTTTGTTGAGGGGTGTAGCCAGCTTCAAATTGCAGCTTAATTCCATTCATCAACCAATAATGAAAAAAATGAATTCGATCGATGTGAACTCACCACTCTTTAAAAGCTGCCGGACCTCTTACCTATACTTCTCTTACGGTTGAGAATTGTCGAACTTAGCAAAGGGATTCATGATTGAAAGAAATTTCATAGTTTTTTCTTTGTTCTTTTTTTCATAACTATTTTTTTATTTTTTTCTTTGATTTTTGGAAAAAGAATTTTTTCCCCTAACGAAATGGATTTGAAGGAGAGGCGGAGTGTGGAAGTAAAAAAGATCTCAAAAAAATGTTTTGACTTCAAAAAAAATTTCTACCGCTAAAGCACTTCACTCAGAGCTGCAACAACCGTGAACTCATCAAGGTAGGTTTTTTTTTTTGACTGGCTGCAAAGGATTGTTCTCCCCTCGGGTCCTAAGCAGCGGGTTCCTGCTTCAGTATGGGGTCCGGCGATCAGGATAGCCTTAAGGGAGAATCTTTCTTTGGCAGCTGCCGTGGTTGCAAAGCTCTATCACGGGCTCAATGAGTTTAGTAGGCGGGCGAAGGACTAGTCCCAGGTAGTTAGCAGCGAGGCTCCACATGTCTGGATTCCCACTTGGCTTCTTCAACTGTGGATCTGGGAAAGATTCCCCAAGTTAGGGCCAGAGCCTCAGGTCTTGACTGGGTAAACTAGTCGCCTAAGAATGAAACTAAACTATATTGCGGGAAACTGAAGAAGCCCAAGAACATAACTGAGGTGCTGCAAGCTGATCCTACGTTGGCCTGGAGAGTCACAGAGTTCACTACTCATGGTGAACGAATTAAGCATCTTGAGCCTAGGTGAACATCACAGAATATGTTGAACGAGACAATTCTTCATGGTTATCTGACGAGACCCGCAGACATCGCAGAGGACTGGGCTGTCACAGCGGAAGCAGACATGGTAGTGGGACTGGTAAACATGGACCGCTCTGCTGTAACTGCTCCATCGTCAGAGTCCGATCACCAGAAGAATAACTAAGTCGAGGGTAAGGCATGTGAGCCCTGTGATATGCAGGGGCTGCGTCAGCACCTGCGGCAGCAGCATACGATCGAACACCAGATCTGCGCTGTGGGGGAGGTGCCATCAGGATTCCTTGGGCGCTTAGGGCAAGTATGCTTAGTCAGTTAAGGATTGGGAAAGGGACATGACAGGCCTACTAAGAGAGGTAGATACAGTTCGGGAAAGAGATCCAGTTAGGGAAAGGTTAGGAATGTCACTTTTTTTTTTATAGGGTAGCAGATATTTTATATCCAATACCTAGTAAGATATTTTCTAGTTCTTGTCCTTTCCTCTTCTTGTGTGAGGTCAGCTTGTTTTAGGTCAACAAGGGAATAAGTTTCTATATCACTTGAAGACAGGGAATTGATATCTCATCAAATTACTGGGAAAAGGACACGCCGGATGGATGTCTTCTGTGTTTTAGGGAGCAGGAAGGAGAGAGTCAACATATAACAAAAAAAAACAGAGGTAAGGGAAGCGACCGAGTTAGTTGTTTGAAGGAACTCTATGTTGAGCGACCTCTCATTTCCATCAAAAATTACGATTTATTTGTAAAGCTTCATTCACTGGCTTTTCTATCTAATTCCCCATCAATATGAACTGGGATGAAAGAGGAGGTCAGTCAGTGCAGAAGGGAACTTTACTACGGATCTGAGCAAATATATGATATCTTATATATAAGATTGGGATACCATGTCTCAGGGAGACAATTGACAATGGAAGGCTTCTTTATAGCTGAAAGTTTCCGGAAAGTTGGTTAGACCGAACCGCTAAACCAAGACCGGGGGTTAAGCCCTCACTTCATTAGATTAGCTTCATATAATAGAAGAAAACCCATTCTTTTCCCGGCCAAAGGCAGGAACCATCAAACCTTAGCCTCAATTTCCATGTGGGTGCATCAATGTATTCCCATGGGGTGCATGTCTTTGCCGGCCCTATGCGTTTGCTGACCTAAAAAAGGGTCGCGTAGGTATGCGCCAAACGAGTACCAATCACTATGAGCCATGAATCCGTTTTTTAGTTTGTTAACTTCAATCCTTAAAAGTCCTTTTTGCTTTCGTGGTCTTGAACAGAAGGGTGGGTTGGTTATATACTCTAATGCGCCTTCCTTCTTCGAACCTTTTGGTATGTATTGCCCCTAACTATATATCAGATCCACCGGACGATAAAGTCAATTCCGCACTGCTGCTGAGTCGTCGGACTTATCCACCTCAGGCATTCTTTGAATTTCCGTTTTTGAATTGCGTTGGGGGAAATCTACCAAAGCTAGGCAGATAGATAGACTCCTTTCCTGCTGCTAGGGAGAGCATGAAACTAAATCAAATGATTGATTTTTCACCAGCGCCCCTTTTTTTTGCGGGTACTAAGAGTCCTCTCACTACCAACCAGCAGACATCATAATCTGGCTGGGTCTTGCCGGTATCAACAACGAGAAAAAACAACCAAATGGAAACAGCAACTAACTATGGCTCTTGTCCCAGACAACGTCCCTAGGCGTAGGGAGATCAGAGCAACAGGGAAGGCCTAGACGACGACGCCCGTCCTGGGCTGCAGTAAGTAGATCGAGAGGTCGTTCCGCCCCTTGTCCCCGAAAATGGGTAATATGTTCTCATACAATGAATGTTGCTCAACTTTTCTTCTAGAGGGCCCTAGCTGGCGAGCGATCCCAGTCTGCGGCAGAGAACAAGACAGCAAGCGAGCGTACCTTTGTTCCTTCTTCTCCACCAAGCACGGAAGTTTAAGGATAACTGTAGGGTCGGTGGCTACCTAAAGGAAACTCCGATTCGATCCGCCCCCGGCTGGGAGGCATCTACCTCATCCCGATCACAAGGAGAGGTTCACCATGATGGGGGTAAGGTACTTTCATTCGATCCGTTCCAGAAAGAATGAAATGCATGGGGACCATCCATTATTTTGCGGCATGCTCCTTAGATTTTACGGATTCGCAGGGGGCTGTTCGACCTACTTAGTTGACTGACAATGACAAAGGCTTGCGAAACAAAGTAGCGCCTTTTAAATTGAATCTTTAGTAGTCTATCAGTGGTGCGAAGCAGCTTTTTCCCCAGGGAGCGAAGGTTATACCTTAGTAAAAGTAAGCGAACAGCGGTTCTTCTATGTAGTGCCCCCTTTTACTAAAGAAAATTAAGGTCGAGCTAAGTGACTTTGCGTAGCGTAGTAGAATGAAGGCTACGCACCGACGCTCTCTTATCTATAAGCCTAAGCGTCTTCGCTAACTCGCTCGCCTACTATTTCTTTCTTTTTAGTAGGCGAGGCTAGGCTAACTCAGCCGCTGACTTCGACTGTACTGTAGTGGGCTTTCAGTCGCCTTTTTCCTTTTTATTACCCTTTCTCATGTTCTTTCATTCATCAAGTAGGCGAACCTAGGGGTCCTTAGTAGCGTTGACAAAGAAGAACAGCCGGTTAAAAGACAGCTATAATATTGAAGATATAGGCCAGCTTGACAAGCTACCTTTCCTCTTGATCTGAGGTGCGAAGAAAGATCTCTTTTATGACTTCCACTTCTCGATCCGGCCCGGAAAAGTGACCGACCAGGGCCCTCTTGATGAAAAAAGGGTTTATGAGCCCTAGCCCTGTAAGCCCACACCTGTGTAGAGTAGATCGTTCAACACCTGCGGCACAAACCTTTTTGACCAATTGGTCCGTCTATCATAGGGCGACCGGACGGCCCGCCCCTAATTACTAGACCAACCCGCTATAATAATTCCATAAACACCTAGCGAAGATATGGCAAACAAATAAAAGTAGCCCCTATGTTCGGATCTGACAATACCATACAATAATCAAATGGTACAACGGCCCAAGCGACCAGACTTAACATAAATGTAGCCACAGGAGCCATTCTAAAGGGATAAATTAGCACTACTTGGTGAAATAGGTTCTTTTAGAATCAATTTCGAACCATCTGCTAGAGGTTGT
>NW_024088337.1:0-7202 GCF_009730915.1 Dioscorea cayenensis subsp. rotundata
GTTGGAGATTCTTCGGGATGTTGAGGGATCTTGGGGCCCTAAGGAGAAGAGGGGAAGATGAAGGAGGAGGAGGCAGGAACAAGGGAGGCTGGAAAAAGAAGAGAGAAGAAAAGATAGAGGAAAAGAAACAAGGAAGGATGGGGACGTAGAGAGCTTCGGCAGATAAAAAAGGGGACGATTGGAAGGTATCATGGCTTTGTTTCTCTTTTTCAAAAAAAAATTAAATTATTTTTGCATGTAAAGAGAACCGGATGCCTGTGCCCATGTTAGTATGAATTTTTTTAATGTTTTTCATGCATTTAAAGAAAGGCAACCATGCATGTGCATGCATTGATAGCCTGTTTTTTTTTCTTTTCTCTCTCTCACTGTCTCTCTCTAAATATATATATATATATAATTATGTTCATGCTTTTAAAGAGGAAAAAACACATGCAGTATTCTCTCTTCTCTCTCGTTCATGCTTTCTCTCTCTCTCAAAATATATATAATTTCTTTTCATGTATGAACGCATATGTCTTAGCCTGAACCTTTTTTCTTTAAAATATATATATATATATATATATATATATATATTTCATGCATTTAAAGGGAATCACATGTACGTGCATGCATTAGCACGTATTTCTTTCCTCCCTCGTTCGTGTTTCCTTTCTTTTCCTCTCTCCTGACGCTTGTGCCTGAAAACCATTTTTCAATCGGGTGATAATGGTTGTATGGCCCTCAAGGAGTCCAAAGATATGAACTGGGGATTTCTGTTTCTATGCCTTTGCAAGAGAATAAAAAGAATGAAGCATTGGTTAAGCCTGATCTTGGTCTTGTATTAATAGCCTCTTCTAAAAGTTTGAAGACTAGTATGCAAGAATCAAATGTCGAGGGGTTCATTTAAATCCGAGAGCAACTGAAATTTTAGTTGGCAAAAAGAAATGAGGAAAAGCGGCTAGAAGATGAGGTCTCTGTTATGTGGAAAAAAATGGAAGGGTGAGTGAAAAAGAAAGAGAAAAATATGATGAAAGAGTGAGTAGAAAAAAATAAAAAGAAAAAAATAAAAAGGGAGTAGTAAAAAAAAGAGAAGAGATGAAAAGTAAACAAAAAGGAGAGAAGAAAAAAATATATGGAAGGGTGAGAAAGAAGAGAGAGAAAAGAAAGGATGAGTTAAAAAGTGAGAATAAAAAAAATGAGAAAAAAAATGAAGGATGAATTTGAGTAGGGGTATTTTGGTAATTTTCTTTGCAGGACTCCTCTTTTAAAATCCTATGAAATTTCTCTAATTCCACCTTGATTTTCTTGGGGTAACGAGAAATCTTCATAAAATTTTCTCTAATTCCATCTTGAGCTTTGGCTTTCTTGGGAGTATGAGAAAATTTTCAAAATTTTTTCTCTAATTCCACCCTGAGCCTTGGCTTTCTTGGGAGTACTGGAAAAATTTTTCATATTTTCTCTAATTCCACCTTGAGCTTTGGCTTTTCTTGGGGGTAACTGAGAAAAATTTTCATATTTTTTCTCTAATTCCACATTGAGCTTTGGCTTTGTTGGGGTAACGAGAAAATTTTTCTTAAATTTCTCTAATTCAACCTTGAGCTTTGGCTTTCTTGGGGTAACGAGAAATTTTCATAAAATTCTCTCTAATTCCACCTTGAACTTTGGCTTTCTTGGGGTAACGAGAAAATTTTCTTAAATCTCTCTAATTCCACCTTGAGCTTTGGCTTTCTTGGGGTAACGAGAAAATTTTCATAAAATTCTCTCTATTTCCACCTTGAAGCCTTGGTTTTCTTGGGGTAACGAGAAAATTTTCATATTTCTCTCTAATTCCACCTTGAGCTTTGGCTTTCTTGGGGTAACGAGAAATTTTCATAAAATTCTCTCTAATTCCACCTTGAAGTCTTGACACTCTTGGGGTAAAGAGAAATTTTTCATAAAAAAAATCAAACCCTTTCTTCAAGCTCACTTTGAGGTCTTTTGACACTCATTGGAGTAAAAAGGTGAAAATTAAAAGAAAAGTAAAAAAATTCCTTGAAGTGATAAAAAATGAAAAGTTCACAAAAAATATCTCTCATCAACATTCATAAAAAAGGGAAGAGTTGACAAAGATTTCTTTAAGCTCACTTGGAGGTCTTTTGACACCCGTTGGAGTGAAAAGAGGTACAATGAAAAGTACGAAAAAAAAAAATCTTTTCTTGAAATGAAAGGAAGAGTAAAAAATGAAAATTTCACAGGGAAAAATGATGATGAATGAAAAAAAAAATGAATGAAAATTTTCACAAAAAAAAAAAAAATGTTTCTCGTCAACACTCATCAAAAAAAAGTTGAGTTGGCAAAGATTTTCCTAAGCCCATTGTGAGGTTTTTTTTCTTTCAAAAAAAATGAGTAAGAGGTCCATTTTAAAATCAAGACAAAATTATCAAGTTAATGACCTAACCATGTTTGAGGTCACGATTAGAATCAAATGGTCAAGGCTCAAAAAAGCATTGAAAAGCTAAAACCTAAAATGCATCATGTAAACGACAAATGCAACTCTGAAGTTTTGAGGCACCAAGAAGCCAAAGACTTGAGGAGTTTCACAAGTCAAGGAGCTGGAGATTTTACAAGCGCAAAGAGCCAAAGTCTTCAGCGATAAAAGAAGCGAAAGTGACCAAGTAGGCAACTCGTAAATGTAGAGTGGCCGCAGCTTGGATTAAGCTATGTGTCAAGACACAAATCCACATAAAAAAATCGAGGAGAGCTACATCCACGAAGCTAAGAGGGTCTTCTGACACACTTTCAGTATAGGAGCTAAGAGCGCCAGCTAAAAAAATAAATTTTTGAAGAGCATGATAAAAATAGCTCTTTCTAAAAAAATCTCTTGTTAAGCTCTCTTAGAGAATCTCTCTCTTACCTTTGTATTCTTGTCTATGATCATGTATTCGCATGCATCATTATAATTAAATATAAAAAAATTATTATGTTTACTCAGTTACTTCTCATTCACACTTGTTCCTTAATCGGAGGTTCCCATGACATTGTCTGGGGTAATTAATATTAAGGGACTTGCCCTTAATAGGAGTTATGAACCCATGATTATCTGAAATATAAAAAAAATTAAAATTTTGATTTGTGATCCATGCTTTTCAACCGGTCAATCCCAATTAAAGGCCGGGTGGAAAGAAAGGAGCCCACAATGGCTTATCATTTTTATTATTTATTATTTATTTTTTATTTTTATTTTTATTTTATTATTTTTATTTTTATTTTTTTACATTTATGTTTTTTTCCTCCTTTTCTTCCCTAGTGTTTGTTGCCATATTTTTGACATGTTTGTTTTTGTTTTTTTAGAACTTATCAACTCTTATTTGTAAAGAAATTAGACAAGTGATCTCTAATATTACTCTTCATCAACAAGACTAGTGAATTCTTGTTTAATGCAATAACTTATCTAATATTTGGTTATTGTGTTATTAAAGGCAAGCATGCAATTGTGATTTATTTGGAATTTCGTATGAATTATGATTTGCTAATTGCTATATTCCATTAATATATGCAACACCCATAAAATTAAGGCTATGTCATATATCTAGGTTCGGAATTTTTAAAAGTGCCGAAATTTTTTTTTAAGTACTCATTGGCACATTAATTGCTGTGGTATATATTTTTTCCATGACTCACTAGATTTTGGAATATTTGAAAGTGCGGAAAAATTTTGTGAGCAAAAAAATTCTGAATATTGACAATGAAGAAGACAAAGAAGTTTGTGAAACCAGAGACTATTGCTTCATATTTGCGTAACCAACATAAGTTCCGTAGAATTCAAGCTTATGTAAAAAGTAGTACACACACACAAGATTATGCGTTAGAGGATGCTACACAAACAAATCATTACCAAGAACATGAAGTACAAATGGAGCAAGAAATGAGGATTGGAATTGAGCAACAAGATCTAGATCATATAGATTCTGAAATTCAACAAGAAATAAATCAAAATTCAACCATGCAAATTAGGGTACCTCCACCAATAGTTGCAATAGTGGCAACTGAAGATGCATTTACAACAAAGTACCAACTAATTCTGCTCTTTTTATTGAAACTCAAAAAAGACATTAGAACAAGACCTACAAGGAGTCCTTTGATGATATTACAAAATTGTAAGGATTTCCTTTTATTTATATGATTTTATAATATGATTTTGGAATGTGATATTTTATTTTACACATGATCAATATAATATCAAAAAAAAATTTTACTAAATTTTTTTTATTCTATTATAGTCTCAAATGCAAGCTGTCCAATCACAACAAAGAAGTGAGAACCAATTTGTTGATGCATTTTCTGTGGTGATGGGACGGACATGACCAGGTTGAGCTATGTTTTATGGGAGGAGTGTTACACCCATAAATTTGAAAGGAAAAAGAGTTAGTGGTGAATATTCTGTAAAAGTTTCTCAAAATTTTATTGGAGGCATGAAGTAACAAATTAGAGAAGAAATGAGAAAAGAAATGGAAGAACAACTAGCAGATTACAAATCATCTTTGCAATCATTTTTGCAATCATCTGTGCAATAACAATATCTTTCTATGATGTCACAACTCCAAGGCCTGATTCCATGAAAAAATATCAACCAAATTCCTAGATTTAATTTGAATTTTGGTTCCCCAAGAGATGCTAATAGTGCACCAACTCAAGCAATACATGCATGTAATATATCCTCTGCCAGTAGCTATGAACCTCAAGTGTTCTTTTATAATAATTATCATTTTAGTTGATGTCATTATTTTGGAATATAGTTTATAGTATCATTTTTTTTTACTTTAACAAATTTTATTATTACGTTAAGTAATATAAATTGCATGCATCGTACAAGTTTCTTCTTATTATTTTTGCTAACTAATTTTTTATAATTACAGAGACAATAATGTTATACTTTTAGTTGATTTCATCCCAAACCATTGAAGATGACTTGTTTTGTATTAACTTCATAATTGTTTTGTATTAACTAGTTTCTCTTTGAATTCTTATATTATTGAATATTTTTGATAATTTTAATGTGATGTTTATTGCTTTAAGTGTTTATTACATTTTAGGATGATGTTTGATAATGTTATAATTTTATTGAATTGAATTATTAAAATTATTATCGGTAAAATGGTATATGATTTATAAAATCACTACAATGGATATTATTAACTGTTGTAGTAGATATTCCCAAACGGCTGCAATAGCTATTCCCAAACTGCTACAACATATATTACCAAACCAGTGCAGCATATATTACCAAACCGCTGCAAAATGCATTATTAAACTGCTACAATAGATATTACAAAACCGCTGCAAAATATATTAGTAAATTGTTGCAATAGATATTATAAAACCGCTGCAATATATATTACAAAACTGATGCAATAGGTATTAACAAACCACTGCACTAGGTATTGTGAAACCGCTGCATTACATAAAACAACCATTGTAAAATAAACCGCTGCAATATATGAAACAACCGCCGCGTAATTAAAAACCGCTACAAAAGTCAATGCCAATTGAAACTATTTAGGCAACGATGTGAAACCGCTGCAATAACCTATTATAATGGAAGAAGATGCGGCGGCTGTCAAACCGCTGCAATAGATTTTATGCAATTGTTTAAGGTCTTTTGCAGCGATTTATGATCACTGCAAATAAGCAATTATATAGTAGTGAGAAATCATATTCAACGTGGTGAATAAATTTTTCCACAAATAACATATGATCGCAAAGATTTTGTTAGACCCAATTCTACACAAACTCATACAAAACTTCCTCTCACCACATTCTCAAAAATTCTATCAAGCTAAATCACTCTATCCACACGGGTAGCAAATCCTTCTCCAAGCCATTCTGAATCATTCTATCCACACGAGAAGCAAGCAATTATGAATCACTCTATCCACATGAGTAATTATTGTATAGTATGATAAAAATATGCCTCTTAGGTGGCATTTGCATCATCCCTAGGATGTGAACTACCTGATCTTACCCTGCTTTAGTTAAGTAGAGTGGAAATATCATATTCTTGCAATGCAATAATTTGACCAACATTATCAGAAATATTATTATTGTTTGAAAATGTAGTAATATCACATTTTGGAAGATGGGGATGTAAATTTTTTCCCCCTATTAAAACTCTCAACTTTAATATAATTAAAAAAATACCAACTTTTAAAAATTAAAAAAAAATTCAAATATTCTATTAGAGATAAAAAAAACAAAAAACAAAAAAAAAAACATTTGAGATTAAAACTTTTTCAAACATTAAATAATTAAATTAGAGGGAAAAATTATATTAATTTAAAATAATTAAGTTTGATATAATTATTAAAAATATATATATATATTAATTAAAAAATTAAATATTTTAATACTAATTTTTTAATAATAACAAATATTCATAAAAATACGAACTTCCATATTTGGATCAATAAATATGATGAACGTGGCATCTGTTAACTAATTATATTTTAGTAAAATAATAAATAATAATATAAATTTTTTATCTAACTAAACATTATAATATTATATTCCAATCACAATACTATTTTAAAATCCCGCATCTTGATTCATCGCCCTCACCAACCCCTTCACACTTTCATCTATTATAGTTGTGTTGGGAGCCATATTACCAGTAATGTTTTAAAAACCGAACCGAATTGGAAACCGATTGAGCGGCTGGTTCAATGAATTTGATATTCTTAAAACAAATAAATTTTCAAAAAATATAAAAAATTTGTAAAAATTAAAAAAGTTTAGGAAAATTAATAAATTACAAACAATATAAAAAATTTGTTATTATATATATAAATATTATATATAATTTTACAAACATAAAATATAAGTCAATAAAATCAAAGTCTTACTAACAAAAATGATAATTAAAAACACTCCTATATAAAAATTAATTAACGAACTTTTATGATCAAAATATCAAAAAATTCGACTAACAATAATGATGATGGTGGTGATTCATATTCAACTAATTATAATATCATCAAAAGTAGAAAGATCAATAAGTTATCATTAAAAAAAAATTAATCCAATTTTAAACCGGTCTAATCTAATCTGTTCACTGATTACTGGTTCAAAAACGGTTCAACTGCGAGTTATTAAAAAATGCTTTTATGTCAGTGGTTGAACCTAATTGGTGGCCAGTTCAATTGTGAACTGGTTAAACAGCCCATCCAGTCCGGTTTTTAAAAACCATG
>NW_024088338.1:0-36612 GCF_009730915.1 Dioscorea cayenensis subsp. rotundata
TCTTTACTTTTAATCCTTCACGATATGGCACTTTTTTACAAACCAAAGGAGCTAGAGCGGATTCAAAGGGTTATTGGAGTTCAAGATCAAATTAGTAGATTGCACAATGCTTTTCTCTCCTTCTTCTCTATTAATCAAATTTAATTAGTGTGCATTCAATTCTAGTGAGATGTATGCTTGAATGAGGAGGAGAAATAGATTATAACGTGTCACAATGTTAATGGTCAACTATACTAACTACATCTATCTAACTTCACCTAAGTCATTCCCATAAAAATTATATCACAAGATAAATGCTTTTGGTATTGAATTGATGGTATACAAGATTTGTGTTATCATATCATAAGTATATGATATCTTGTTAGTTGTATGTGTTTGAAAAAAATTGATGGAAACATGAGGTAGAATGAAATTGGTGTGATATTGAAATGTGAGATATGTAATAATTGGAAAAGATAGATGATTAGTACTTCTCTAAATTGGGTATATCCTTTGGCCTAAAAATTGATATTATCCGTTGTGATTATATTAGCACCTATCTATATAGGTAATGATAGAGTGTCAAGATACTATGTCCATATAGGTGATGATAACATACTTAGGAGATTGTGATATGTGTCATCTGATGATAACGCATGCATGCCGTGGGTGAGATATAGCCATTAGACCATATTGCATATTTAAAAATAGAATACTAGATAGTGGTAGAGAATAGGATAAATAATTTAATAATTAAATTGGCATAATCAATTTCTGTAGCAAATGCTTGATTATATTTTTTTAATATGATAATTGAATTTGCATGATCAATTTTGTGTTATTGATTATATGTTTATATTTCTTTATATGTGAGTTAAATTGATATAATCAATTGTGTGTTATTAATTATATTTTATTGTATAACTACATACATATTTGTATAAGTTTAATTTATTGAGCCGACATCCCACCCCTTACCACCCATTATTCAAGAATAGATAATTGAGATTTCTTTTGGTTGGCACTAATAATCTGCACTAATTGCTTTACTGAGTTATGATTGTTACATCAGGATGGATGTACTCACATTTATGTGAATAGAATTTGTTGATATTTGAAATATTCCATAATATTGAATACATTTGTTGTGAAGTACATATATTATTATAATGTGCTTTTGATTTTTATAAGATATTATAGTTATTTATTTATTTATTTTATCAAGAAGCAGGTGTTATATATTATTATAGTCACAAGTCAAACTGAATCTAAGTTAATACAATTTATAATCGATTTAAAGTTTATTTAAATATATTTTTAGAGGTTTATGATGAAACAACTTTGGCAAATAAAGCCGGTATCATTGTGCTTAATTTTTAATACAGTGAAATTATAGTTTTTTTTTCCCTTTATCATAGTTTTTTTTCCTGATTTTTTTTTTCCAAGTAAATTTAGGTGTTTTTGTTTTATTTTCTCTTACTCATTACTCTGAAGTTATTTCTTTCACTATGCTTGATAATTTATATTTAAACTAAAGATGTAAGTCTTATTTTATTATTAATATCATTCTCTTCAATTAATTCCTCCAAAATGTGAAAATAAATAAATAAATAAATAAATCAGTTAATCCTCCGCCAAAGAAGGTGTTTACCTATGTCAATAAATTTAATAATTTTGCAATAATAAGAATAAAATAAATTAAGAAACATGCGGTGCTTGATACTTGATAGCATCATATAGTATTTTCCAAATAAAATAATTTATATCTTTTATTCATTTTCAATTTTATTGGCCAAAGTGGGCCATGTCACAGACTCACAGACTAGATATTTGCAGGTAAGCACAAGCGGGGTTTTTTTAAAAAAAAATTGGAGATAGGAAAAACATTACCATCCTTATAATGCAACACAAACCACTTTACCATAAGGGCTAGTTTGATATAATATAAAGTAATAACTACAAAGTAAGAGGGGTAAATTCTTTTTAATCATTTAATTCCTAAAAAAATATATGATATCTTTATAATCCCTTTCCATTTGGTCAGGTAAAGTGATTCACGAGGGGTGGTGTGAAAGTGATTACACCATTAGATTGGAAAATTTGGTAATTGTTAAAATACTAATTTATCTTTTATGACATAAAACTCTTCTTTGTTTTCTTTTTTTCTGAAAAACCCTAACGCAATCTTATTTCGTAGAAAAAGGTGTAGCTTCTTCTGAATCGGAGCAATTATGGTAATTTTTTTCCTCGTGCTTGTTAGATTATCATTGTGTTAAATTTTGGTTATGTTTTTTTTTTTTTGTAAAATTATTGTTTTAATTGAATCATAGGCAAATAAATTTCAGTTTTGTTTGGATAATATTTTTATAAGAGAATCTATGTTTTGATTGAATCAAATCTAGCTTATGATAAGATGAGAATAAACTTAAGGGCAAAAAATGAGAATAAACTTAATTTTACATTGAAAACACATTCATACTAAATGAGGAATTAAGTTTGAATGCAATCCAATTACAATTTTAATTGAAATAACTAAATGTTGTAATGTTATTTTGTAATGAAAGTAATTGCATATAAAATTTTTCCCTGCAAAGATTTTGCATGGAATTACTTTTTCTGTAAAGTTCCAAATGGTCGGGATGCAAGTGAGGCAGGACGGGGTAGGGAATGGGATCCCGATCCCCATCCCTGCTTCCCATAGGGAGGGGATTCCCCGCCTCAAAATTCCCCGCGGGAGAGAAATTCCCCCCACTCACTCCCCGTGGGTCGGAAAATCCCCACAGGGTCGAGGAATCTCTACCCCACTAATTTTTTTTTCCTAATTACACATGTAACACATCATATATAAAATTTAAAAAAATGAAATAAAATAAAATATTTCTCAAAATGAGTATTATTTAATGTATGAGAAAACATCAAACTAATAAAGTAATCGATGGTATGAAAAACTGAAAAAAGAGAACAACGGAAGTTGGGATTTCATAAGAGATGTTCTACTAACAAGTTGAGATTTTAATAAAGTTGATAAATTAATCAATTTAATCTTAATTTTAATTTAACATATTTATCTATAATAGGAAATAAAAAAGTTTTGATTAAAATTTTTAAAACAATTTTTTCATATACTTATCTCTAATCCAAGTATTGCATTGGAGTAACACTAATTTTTATTAAAAATTTAAAACATTATTAATAAATACCAAAAATAAAATTTTTAAAACCCAAATATTTGATCATTATAATATTATATCAATATTAAAAAATTTTAATAAATAAAATTAATCATATGAGTTATTTTTAATATATATATATAATAAATTTAATTTAAAAATCAGGAAATCCTCCTCCCCGCGGAGATTCCCCACAGGTATCCCCATGGGGAGTGGGGCGGGGAATACATTCCCCGTTCTCGTCCCGCCCCATGGATCGGGGAGGGGGTTTTTCCCCATTCCCCGCCTGGCAAGGGTTATTTCAGGGAATCCCTGCCCCGTCAGTGCGGGTTCCCATGGGAAATGGGAATTCCCAGCCCCACTTGGATCCCTACAAAGGAGCCCTAAATGTCATTCATATGATTTGTTTTGAAATAAATAAGATAGATAGATAGATAAATAAAATAATTATTTAGAAGTATTTTTTAATTGTCACAATTATTTTGAAGGACTTCTCATTCCAGGGAATTAGGTGGCCTGATGGTGGATGCACTAATGCCAATTATATATATTGCAGCTGTATGCCAATATATTATACACAGGAAATCATCATTATTCTCTATTATTATTATTATTATTATTATTATTATTAATGTTCTATAATTAAGAAATACACAAAAATATTATGCATGAATCAACGAGCATGTACCTATAATTTATGTGGTATGTATTGACAATATTTTATGTTATGATTATGATATATATATATATATATATATATATATATGATTATATTTTAACCCCCCAGTTTAACCTTTGACCCTTTGATCATCTATGGTTACTAGCTGGGTTTGGAAACATTGATCTTGTTAAAGCAACTATAGCACTGTCTCACCAACATAAATAAATAAATATATATATATATATATATATATATATATATATATATATATATATATATATATATATATATATATATATATATAAATTGGTGCTCATGTCGATTTATATAGGGCCTTTTCCCATGTTAACCCTCTTTTAATTTAATATTGTCGATTTATTGGGGTTTTTTTTTTAAATTAAAGATTTTTTTTCATTTTAGCCACCCATATTTTTTATAATTATTAAATAGTTTATTTAATAATTATTTGTGGCTTTTTTAACCTAATTTTTTAAAAAAATATTATTAAATAGAAAATATTATTTGAAATTAGAATTATTATTATTATTATTATTATTATTATTATTATTATTATTAACCCTAGAATTATTAAAATGGTAATTATTTTATTAATATTTTGATTATTATTAGAATGGTGATTATTGAAGTAGGAATTATTTAAATTTTATTTTATTATTATTAATAAAATATTATTATTATAGTAAAAATTATCTTAAACTAATTTTATTGATGAAATCACGCTCGGACCATGACTTTGATTAGAGCGCTCAGATGGAGCGACGGTGCTGGTGGGGCCATCCCGGCGACGACAACATCCCGGTTTGTCACCTATGCCACATCACTTGGTATCACATGAAACCCCTTAGGTCAAGTTTCACCAAGCCCAACAAAACTGAAAGCCTAGGGATGGGAGCCCAGACGCACCATGGCCTTGTATGTCCTGAGCGATGGAGAGATCCGCATGCAATCCCCCCCGCGCACCCCACTAAAAGAGACATCGACAAGCTGCAACGGACGACAAAGCATCGTTGGGGGCCACCATTCGGCAAGAACGAGTTAGGGAGGAATAATATTTTTTTAAAAAATAAATAATAAAAAAATCATTGAAATCATCAATAAAATTAATTTAAAATAATTTATTTTACTAATAATAATTAAAATAATTTAAAATAATTCTATTTCAATAATTGCCACTCTTAATAATAATCAAAATATTAATAAAATAATTTAAAATAATTACCATTTTAATTATTCTCGGGTTGATAATAATAATAATAATAATAATAATAATATTTTTTATTTTAATAGCAATTTTTTTAAAAAAAATTGGGTTAAAAAATTATAAATAAGCTATTTAATAATTATAAAAGAGATGAGGGGCTAAAATAAAAAAATGTAATTAAAAAAAAACCATTCAGTACATGGGTGCTGACTGGCCATTGATGTGATCGTCCTAGAGTCATTTTGATAAATAAAATAGCCCTAGGGTCATTTTGACAATATTAAATTAAAGGAGGGTTAACATGGGAAAAAACCCATTTATATAAATAGGCAAGCCACTTAAGCTTTGTTGTTGTGATGATCATGTTATATTATTGACGAAGAAGCCATTGGTTTTAGGAATTCTCGTCATAGAACACGTAAAATTATATTTTACAACTAATCAAATAATATGGTATGAGTTTTCATCACCTTTCTAGTATTCAAGAACATTAAAATGCGCATCTATGTTGATATTCTTAGTAAATCGAAAGCTGGTGTTTAAGTAAAGTGTGCATCTTATAATTTGTAAGATTATATATATATATATATATATTTCAATTACTTACTAAAAGTGGCTTGGGTTTTAAAAGTAAGAAGTCATGGTTCAAATCCTATGAGAATTATTTAGCATATTTTATTAAAATTTTACTTAAAAGTACAAAAAAAAGGTTCAACTCGATAGTTTTACATGCCGAGCACGAGTTGGGATGTCCACAACTCATCATTGGGTCTACTACAATGTGAATCATTCCGTCCTACCGAAAGTCACCCTTACCCACCCCTAATTAGCGGCACAACCAAGGGGGCGAGCAGGGGCTTCAGCCCCTTAGTGTCTGTGAGACCATCCTCGCTGAAGTTTTCACGAGAGTCAATGATTTTTCCAACAGAGAAGCGGCTAAGGAATGAGAAGAGAGGAAATGAGGGTAGTGACCTGAGGAATGAGCTGGACCATTGGATCGAAAGATGGGAAGAAATAATAAACAGTAGAGATGGGACATAAGTGGAAGTGTACTTTCATTGTTAAATGTTTGGGTATGTGTTTTCCAAAACATTGGAGGGTTCTTTGGCATATATTATTCTCCCTCATTTAATGGATATGTTTGAGTTTAATATTTGTTTGCTTGGAATATACTACTTGATAATGATGAAAATGATTATTTGTAAAAATAATAAAAATAAAAATAAACATATAATGAAAACATAAGAAATAATTATAAAAATCATTTGTAGTCTCATAAAAAATTATTATAAAAAAATAAATGACTCTAGTTTTTATCTTACAGATAACAATGATTAATTTATTTTCCATCTATTATCCAAAATAAAATAAATAAATAAATGAATATTCCTCTATTATAAAATGGAGTACAAGTAAAAATTAAAATAATATTTATTTTTAAAATTTTATTTTTCTTCAATTTTTTAAGTTATATAAAATATGAGAGTTATATTCATAGTTATTCAGTCTATTTTTATTCTGAATTTTAATAAACTTAAATTTTTTAAATTTTTTTAAAAAATATTATTTTTAAACAACTTGTATTTTAAATGGATGAAGTAACTATTTAAAATTATTGAAAATTTTACAAATTTTCCTTGATCATAGGATTTTTTTACAACATTGTCAGCAATTCTAATTCAAACATGTATTTTTTCCTTATACATGCATTCAAATGATGATTATTTTAATAAAAAAATTATAATATTGCACTATTTTTCATTGGAAATATTTGTTTTATGAAATGAATTTTTTTTAATACTTGATTTCTAACTCCACTTACTAGTTAATCCTAGTTTTGCCATGACCTCTAGTTAAAAATTTTATTATTTTTTTCTAGGGTAAACAACACAAATGGTCACTCACCTATGCGGTTGTTTCTGTTTTAGTCACTCACTTAAAAAAAGTTACGATTCGGTCACTTACTTTTGTTATTGCGTTTTTTTTTAGTCACCGAGCCTTACGGCGTTGACGGAGAGCCAACGTGGCTTGCCACGTCGCAGACGCTCAGCTAAACAAGTTCACACGTGGATGCCATGTGGACTCCTGCCCTTTTCTTTCCCCTTTTCTTCTCCGAAAAGAACAAACTAACCATTTTCCTTTCTTCTCCATCACGAACCCTAATCTGCCCCATCGCACACACAACGACTATCCTCTTCCTTGTTTGGTCTAGAGAGGAGGAGCTTTAGGCGAGTTCATCCATGAAGTTTGATGCAGAGGAGGTGAACAACCCAAACTCCACCAGCAAGACTGTCACAGCTGTGAAAAGGAGTGTGCGCCCGAATCATGGAAAGAGGTCCAACATGTATGATGACTATGTGATGGGATGAAATCAGTAATTAGTGGATTGATTGATTACATAGTTAATGATGAATGATGTAATTAGGAGAGAGAGGTTAATTGAGAAGGTTGTGATTATTTTGCACAATGTTCTGGCAGAGAACATGTTTGTTGAAATGCCATGTCATTATTGTGTTTCAATTATGTTACCATTTGTAATGATTTGCATATAAGTGGAATCATGAATGAAAAGGAGGGCATCTTTGTTTCAATTCTCTTCTTCTTCTCTTCTATTCCTTTCCTCTGTTCTGCAGGTTCCTTGCAACAAAGTTAATCTCTGTGGAATACAAATGTGAAATTGGCCTCAATTTTCTCTATTGTAATTTTCTGGCTTATAAATGAAGTTATAAAATCTCTGTAAGCTGCTAAAATCTCTATTGTAAATTGGCCACATGTACAAAGTAAATTGCTTTTATCCTGTCTTAAATCCCTGCAGAAACTAAAAGCTTCTAGAACAGTAGATTTTTTTTAAAAAAAAAAACAGAAGACGCTCGAAGGCCTTCATAAACAAAGAATTAGAAGTGTTAGGTATCTGTACCAGCCTTCCTTTCCGTTTGCAATGTCTCCACTCTAGTCGCTGTGCAATAGGGCGCAAATTAGGGTTTGTGATGGAGAAGAGAGAAGAAAGGATTAGACAGCTTCTCGGGGAAGATGAAGGTGTTACTTATCTCTTACGCCAAAGAAAAAGGGAGGAGAAGGCGGGAGTCCACGGGAGTCCACGTGTGAACTTGTTTAGCTGAGCATCTGCGATGTGGCAAGCCACGTTGGCTCTTCGTTAACGCCGTAAGGCTCGGTGACTAAAAAAAACACAATAACAAAAGTAAGTGACCAAATCGTAACTTTTTTTAGGGGAGTGACTAAAACAGAAACAACCGCATAGGTGGGTGACCATTTGTGTTGTTTACCCTTTTTCTATAGCATAAAATTCTTGGCTTTGACTTTACGTAAATAAGCCTTTTAATAACAAATCACCACATGACCATTAATTGTATTTATATAATAATTTTGCTGGTCAACATGGTTTATTTAAAAGCTAATATTCCAAAATAGAATAACTCCGTTCTCCAAACAATTTATATGACCAATTTTTTTATATTATTTACAATATTAATATTTAGTACTCATTTTCAACTATTCTACTTTAAGATAAATAATAAAATAAAAATAAATAAACTTTATAAACACTTCCCCTGTTTCCAGCATTCTCATAATACATAAAACTATTAGCAGAGTAAAACTTAATAATCTTACATCTTTTTAGTAAAAACTGCTTATATCACAATTCATGTTGAATAGGACTAATATCACAAATGAAATGCAAGTACACGTGCCAATCAAGTAATATACTATGCTTAAAAGCAAATTTATCGATCCCACGAGGAACTAGGAAATACTAGTACCAACTTTTGTTCTACTATCTAACCTAAAGCAAGAGTCAGTGACTAAAGTCACAAAAAAGGATAAAATACTAAAGTAAAACTAATGACGGAATTTAACCCATAAATCAAGCATGGAAAAAGGTGTTTGGCATAAATTTCCTCTAGGGTTTGTTAAGTCCACGACCATGGTTGTATAAGTCTAGCAATCCAAATTAAACAGAGAAAGTTCCTAAATTATGGTACCATTTTTCTCAAGGTGAATAGTAATTAATTTGGTATGGTGTTGATATAAACAACCCTACGACCGTAATGCACTCTAAAAACTTTTAATAAGAACAAAAAAGTATTCAAAATATAGACAATTTTTCTCTCAAAACAATCGCCCCTAATCCCATACAAAGTAAAAACGAAATCTCTCTTCGGAACTACTCTCTATGATTGCAAAGAGGATGGAGTTACTTGTCAATTCACTAAAAAGGATTGTGGGAGGAGCACTATCAACTCTAAAGTACCCTATCTCAAGGCTTACTCACTGATAGGAACGCAAGCGTATGCACCAATCAAATAGTAAAGTGTGCGTGAAAGTAAGGTATCCATTCACAAAAGAAGATCAAGATTACTAGTACTAATTCTTATCTCGAAAGTTAGCCTAATCAAAGTTGTGATGTTGTGCAAAAGAAATAGAAAGCAAAAACAAGAAATACGAAATAAAGGAGTAGAGAAATCAAGAGAAGAAGTGATGTCCGGGCATGGAATCTCTTTAGGGTTTTGTTAAGTTCAGGACAAAAGTTGTCTCATCATGTAATCCTATTTGAACTGAGAGATTTTCTAAATTATACTAAACCCCTCTCGCAAAGATAAATAGTAAGGACTCAGTACAGTGCTAATACAGTTACCATACAATTGTTTTACACTCTGTGAAATCTCAATGTGAATTAATATAAGAATTTCTTAAATAGGTAATCTTTCTTATAAAGAGATTATCCCTAATCTCACATGGAATAGAAATGTGATTTCTCCTAAAATCTATTCCCTACGATTGCAAAGAGCAGGGAAGTAACTTGATAATCCACTCGGGAGGATTGAGCGGAAAGAATTCTCTATAGTATCCCATTGCTAGGTTTACTCACAATCCCCTTTAATAGCTGCATGTCTATGCTAGGTGGGTATTTCTACTCGTCACAATGCACATCGAACATGATAAATGGGCCTTTCGTCACAATAGCAATCAAGCAATACAAATATGCAATTAGATTCAAATAACATGGATTGCAATTAAGAAACAAATAAATCACAAAGATCCACATTCAATGTCAAAAGGTAAAACCTTAAAGTTTAACTATGCTTAAATATGTACGAAATTAGCCCTCCATTAATGGAGTGCAGCATTCAAATTACAAGACATGGAGAGAGTAAAGCAAAGCATTAAAACCCCTTCTCAATTGTGCCAAAGGAGGATCACCAGAAAATGCCCCCAAGGGCCTTCCACTAACGCCGCTAAGCTAGTCTTGATGGCTATGATCTCCCTCTCTAAGATGATGGGATTGAATCTCCTCCTAAAATCGCCTACAAAGCTTTAGAGTTTCGCCATTCTTCCTTTTTCCTTGCCTCAAAATTGGAACAAAACATGACCTAAAAATCCTCATAAGATCTATTTGTACTGTACCACTTACGGGTTGTTTATGAGCGTAAGGACATGGTCGTAAGGAGCAGAAGATGATGGGTCGTTAGCCTTAAGGGATCACTTACAGCTGTAAGTCCCATTTATGATGTCTTCTGTCTTATGTTATGATCCAGCCTACAGCCGTAAACACTAAATTGTAAGTTTCTCTGTATAGCCCTTGTGCGTGACCACCCATATGGGCGTAAGCTCTGCTCGTAAACTCCTCTGGACGGTCACTACGGACATACTTATAGGCGTAAGTCCTGCCTATAAGTTCTTATGATTTGGGTTTATGCTCCTCCTTATGGGCATAAGCATGCTCGCAATCAATGGAAGAGGCTTATGGCCATAAGCTGCCCGTAAGCAATCCTGTTTGCTTTATCCTTATTCGATTGGTGCCGAGAGAATTCCATCTTCTTCGTTTAGAGTCTAGAACACTTCTTTTGGCTCTCTCTCATCTTTAAGTGCTTCCCAAAGCCTGAGAACACAAAACACACTATGTCTAACATCGAATTTCATAATATACCACTAATACATGCCTAATAAGTGCACAAAATGATGTAAAATAATAGACATTTGCACACACCCATCACTCACAATCCCTTTCAATTGCTACTTACCTATGCTATGTGGATCTCTCGACTCATCACATAAGCACATCCAACATGAATCTAGGGTTCTGGCCTCAATAAAATCTAAGACAATAGAAACATGCAATTGAATTCAATAAGAAAGGATTGCAATTATTAATTAATATAAAAGCATGAAAGATCCACAATCAAATCAATCAAATCATAAACCATAGAGTTCATCATGCCCAAACATCTCTATTGATGGAGAACAACAATCCAATCCAAATGAAATAAAATACATAAAGAGAACAATAAAACTTCCTCAATGCTTGCAATTTGCTTGAATTAATGAAGTTCTTTGAAGATTCCCCGATGTCACCGCCGAGATCTCTCCACAAATGGCTCCCTTGAAGCTTTGAACCTTAGCCTAGTCTCTCACTTTTGCTTTCTTCCCCCGGAGAAGATATGGAGTAGAAGCCCTCCAAATACTCCCCCAAAAGACGACCAAAGGGTATAGAAGAAGGTGTCCCAAAAGCCCTTGTTTATAGGCTTTTAAAACTTATTAATCGGTTGTTCTTACGACAGTAATAGTACCCATAACAGTGCCCGTAATATTCTCCGATTGGGTGTTACGCTCGTAACATTCCCATAATAGCGATTTGCTACATTACCATGAATAGTATATTACTACAGTACTCACATGTAATATCACCCGTAAGGCTAACCGTAAATCACTTTGAAAACTCTGTGTTTCGTCCAAAATTAGCTCAAATCATCTCAAACTTATTTCTCTTGATCTATATGTCCTCAATTTTGCTTGAATATGAAATAGAAACGAATTAAGCACCAAATCCAATCATACATTCAACAATTACATGCAAAGTGCTATAAATAATAATAGTCAAATATTGCACTCATTCAAGCACCTATCACACGTACAATAAAATTTCCTAGCTTTTAAAGAATTCACACTTTAAAAAATATTCCCATAGATATATGTGTTTCATATTTATATGGAATGTCATTTGAATTAAAAATAGCATGTCATGATTCATAAGATCACAAGTCTGGTTCATGCAACTAGATGCAAAATACAAAGCAAATTACAAGTTAGGGTTAGTGTGGTCAACCTTAAGATAGAAAGGTTCCTATTGAATATGAAATGTGATTTGAATAATAAATGGTATGTCATGACCACAATGCTAGTTGATGCAAGGCAAAGCAAAATACAAAGCAAATAACTAAGTTAGGGTTGGTGTGGTCAAACCTCAAGATAAAAAGGGCTGCCTTCAACATTCCTATTGAATATGAAATATGATTATTCAAAAAAAATGGCATGTCATGATTCATGAGATTACATATTTTATGCAAGCTTAAACAAAATTCAAAGCAAATAACAAGTTTGGGTTAGTGTGGTTCCTCAAGATAGAAACTGCTTCCTTGAAGGTGCCTCTTTTAAATATGAAATGTGATATGAATAAAAAGCGGCATATACGATATCACAGTTTTAGTTGATGCAAGTTCAAGCAAAAATACAAATTATAATAAGCCAGTGTTAGTGTAATTAACCTCAAGATAGAAAGGGCTTCCTTGAAGAAGGTACCTTTTGAAACCTTTTTCACTGGTTGACAACTAATGTAACAAATGGGAATCCAGTGGGTTTCTCAACAAACTCCACACTCATTCTCCGTGTCCATCATCCATCCATCACGGATGCTTCTTTCTACATTCAACCAGTGACAAAATGAGAGATGCCATGTGACTTGTCTCATCACATGAATCACTCCACATGTATCACTCTATCTCTGATCTCTTTGGCAAAACACAACATGGGTGTGTGGGGACATAACTCGCTTTCACACCTTTAATTTCAATTCTCTCATGCAGTTCAATTTCATTTTTTTCTTATTCCTTTTTTTTAAAATCAAAACTAAACAAGTCATTCATAGCTTGCACATGGTTCATTTTTGTTTTCTTCTTCTAAATATTTTTAAATTTTTAAAAGATTTTTTTTATGATTGATATTATAAAGAAAAGACCTAAAGATCCTTAGGATATTTGAAAAGAATTTGTAGGCCTCTAGACCTATTTTAATACCTTAAACATCCTTTTGTTTATATAATTTATTAAAAATCCTTCGTAAAATTGTCATTAATTATCCTTTTTAAAAAAAAAAAAAAAAAATTCTTCCTTTTCTTTTCATGGGTCTACTTCCTTGGTGAGCTCATTCTTCATATGTGAGCTCATACATGATAGAGCAAGCTAGCCCAGACCCTATGAGTTTGCTAGCCCAGCATGAGTTTGCATAGACCTTGATATGTTATTGAGACCTAGATGAGTTCACTTTACCTCGCTCAATCTCATTGTGGCTAGAGTGAGTTGGCTTTACCTCTTCGGTGTAAGAAAAGGTAGGTGCAAATAAGAGCAAATTATATATACATAAAAAAAATTAAATTTACATATAATGAATTAAAATTAGAGTTTTGAAGTATAAGGATTTCTATGGTGTTGCTGCAGTTATATGATTTTCGTGATTATGCTGAAAGTATAGAAGACAACATATATTGGATTCTCTAATCCCAAACGCGGTCTTCTCCTCATCACAAATATATAGAAGTTATTCAACATAACCCTCTAAAAGATTTGCTTGAATTTTAAGTAAGCAACTGGTGCCTATTTAAATAGCTCTCAGCAAAGTTAGTTTTAGTAAGGTATGGCAAATTTATGATACGTGATATGTTCAGATGTTACGTTATAAGTAGTTTAGATAAAAAATTTTAATAGAAATTCAATTCGACAAATACAACAAAATATATTATAGTACGGGTGACTAATATATGAATTTTTTAATTATATATGTGTGACTATTATATGAACTTTTTAACGTTTTATATTAAAAATACATCATGAAATACATCCATAATATCAATATATATATATATATATATATATATATATATAGCATACATTACCAATAAACTATATTGATATATTAAATTATGAACAACTAATAGAATTAAACTACTCAAAACACCAATATTTATATCATAGGAATAACAACTCTCAAGAAAGCCGAAGATAATGTTAACAATTAAGTTCATCATATTTAAATAAGCAAAGATCTTCAATTCAACCATGAGAGATCATCATCAACTTTCTCATATGCATATGATGTTTCTTCCTTTTTCCTAACTATCATTTTCATCATGCCAATCTATGTTTGGTGAATCTTGCAAAGCAAGAGGTTTGTAAAGTTTTTCAAATCAATAATTTGCATATCTCTTAAAGTCTAATCTTTTTGTATTCTAAGTTAAATTTTTGCTTTAGTAAAGATAAGCCATATTTTTTTAAAAAAAAGTTTTTTTTACATTGTTTGTATGTTTAATACATTTGAACTTAAAAAGAAAAAATTTAATTTTCTGTATATTTAAAATGGTACATAAAAATACACTTTTTTTTCAATTATATGTAAAGTACACGTATATTTCATATATTATATGGGAATAAATCAACTAAGGTGTCAAATGCAACTTCAACTCGTCCAATGCCCATGCACGATGTTGCTCATATAGCAACACATGATGCCTAGGGTTGGGTTCACTGTCTTTGACATCTAGATTGCTTTGGATGGCATGGTGGCTAAAGTTTGGTTAGGGCATAGATGTTCTCAAACTCTTTTCTAGTAGCTAGCAATGATAATGCAACATGAAAAGAAAAATAAAAGAAAATTTTGAAAAAACTTATTTTAATGTGAATCATATGATTTGGAGCCATTTGGTGTTATTTTCTCTGGTATATGTAAGTCAAATGCCACATGTTCAATATTTTATACATTGAAGACTACATTTGAAAAATTGAAGTTACATGAACATTCTTGTACTCTCCTAAAACCATTGTAATGAAGTTTTGTTGTGCTTTAAAACTCAGCAAAACTTATGACATTAATGATGTTAAAACACAAAAGAACTTTATTATAATGATTTGGGAGAGCATAATCAAGAATTTTCATGAAACTTCAGGCCCTCAAAAATAATCCTCCATAATTAACACTCAAATATAAATAAAGAAAGCATCTAATAAACCAAATATTTATAAATCTAAATTAAAAATAATAAAACATCAACTCCTACCAAAGATGGTTAGCACTATAAATCAATTGGATGTGTAAATTTAAAGAATTCAAAACTCCACTTTATTTTTGATTGATTTTTTCAATATGCCACCTGTTTATTCAGCCTTTTTTTTATTTGTTTTTATCCGTCCAACACTTTTCAACTTACACTATATCATCATTTCATAAGCTAATTTTAAAAATTAAAGAATATTTTTACTTCATTTTTTAAAACAACGTATTAATGTATTAAATTGTATACTAACGTGATTAATAAATATGACCAATGTAGCATCCCTCATCACTATTCACCCTAACTCTAAAGTTCACATTAATTACAAAAACAACCATATATTTTGAATATTATTTTAAGATAATTTTAAAAATAAAAAATTACAATAAAGAAGACCAGAACGAACAAATATTTTGTGGAAGTCTAAATGCTTCTGTGCAGTTGTCCTCCCAAGCAAGAAGACTTTTGATTATAATAGTCCATGACAGACAGTTTCCTCCACTATTGCCCACTAATAAAGACTAGTATAAATATACACCATCAAGTGCACACACAAACGCAAAGGGCACTCATTTGTCTTCCATTATTTCAATTCACATCACCACCATCCATTTATATTCACCACCAATCATTTTCCTCCTCCTCCACTCTACCACCTCTCTCTCTCTCTCACACAAATAAAAAAGAACCATACAACCTTCTCCATCTTTCAAACACTTCCCATCAAAAAACATATCACAAACACAATGTGGAGTTATGTACCTTTTCTTGCTCCCTTGTTCTTTCTTT
Source organism: Dioscorea cayenensis subsp. rotundata (assembly GCF_009730915.1). NCBI lineage: Eukaryota > Viridiplantae > Streptophyta > Magnoliopsida > Dioscoreales > Dioscoreaceae > Dioscorea > Dioscorea cayenensis. The sequence goes on from NW_024088338.1 coordinate 15,939, forward strand.
CTCTTGTTCATGCTGATGATCCTTACAGGTTCTTCACTTGGAACATCACTTTTGGTGATATATATCCTCTTGGTGTTCCTCAACAGGTTGGTGATCGTTTATTGTTTTTGTTCTTGTGTTTTTGTCAATGCTATTGTTATTGTAAATAATAGTGTTATTTCTTGTGTAGGGAATACTTATTAATGGCCAATTCCCAGGGCCAGACATTTACTGTAATACTAATGACAATCTCATCATCAATGTCCACAATAGCCTCACTGAACCTTTCCTCATCTCATGGCAAGTTCCTTATCTAGCTACTTCTTCTCTTCTTCTTTTTCTATATATATATAAACCTTAAGTTCTTAAAGAGTACTCGCATTCATTAAGATTTAGTTTAGTTTGAATAATGGAGATTTTGTAGTGAATTTGCATATATATATATATATATTTATATCTATAAGATGGGGATCTTTTGATGTCGATGATCTATTCTATCAACATGTATTTCATTTAGTTTGTGACTAATATAATGGTGATGTGATATTTGGTTATTTATATTAATTTCTTAAACAGTACTTATATTCATTTATGTCTAAACCAATCAATATCACTACAAAATGGTGATCTATTCCATCAACATGTCTTTCATTTAGTTTGTGAGTAATTTAATGGTGATGTGATCATTTCGGTTAAATAAACTTTGGGAATTGGTAAATATAGGGGGGGTATTAATGTTGTTTTATCGGGGTGGTTTGAAAGGGAAAACGAGAGGGACAAGTCGCATGTCACTTGCATGAATGAATGGTGCTTTTTTTGTGAGACCTATCCCTTTGCTTTTAAGTCATGGTCACCTCCACCCTCTTCTTTGCTTCCTTGTAGGCCAAAATAATTGAGGACACGTATATCGCTAAAAAAAAATTATTATTATATATGTCTGATGAAATCATATTTATGTATGTGACCCAAAAGCATCACTATGTATACACAAATATTAAAATTTTTATGTTTATATCTGTTTCTATGAATTTCTGAGATTTATTACTTGTAAATGTGTTTCAAAGCTGATATTGACAATAAAATAATGAGAGTAAAGTAATTCAAATTAAGATTAAATGCATATTTCATTCAATAATTAAGGGGAAAAAATTATGTTAGATATTTAAAAAATCACTAACAAATTAATGATCTGAAAAATGTATTGTCATTGAAATAGGAATGGATTGCAACAAAGGAGGAATTCATGGGAGGATGGAGTGGAAGGAACAACCTGCCCCATACCACCGGGCAAAAATTTCACATACATTCTTCAAGTGAAAGATCAAATTGGAAGTTTTTTCTATTTTCCATCTCTTAATTTTCATAAAGCAGCAGGAGGCTTTGGCGGCATTAGGATCTTAAGTCGTCCTCTTATTCCAGTTCCTTTTTCAGATCCATCAGGAGATTTTACTGTTCTCATCGGTGACTGGTACAAAACCAACCATACAGTAAGTTTTGTCCTATATTTTAATTATTTTTAACATTAAGGTTTTTCTCACAATCATCGAAATTAAATAATTACTTCATGTACATCCAAATTATATATACATACATACATACATAATAATATGATTTAACGTACATATAAAAGAAAACTTGATGTTAGGGTGTTGAATGGCTTGTTATGTGGTCATGAGGTTGTGTGTGTCGGTTCGTCCTCAGTATTTGAAGTTGGCATGTACCCCATTACAATGTGATGTTATCTTACCTCATCTCCCAACCTTTTCAACAACTCTGCTGTCATATCCCATGTGATCAGCTTTACACCAAAAATAAATAAACATATAACTTTTACAATTGGAAGTTTTTTTTTTTTTTTTATAGGTATATATTCAAATAATTTCATTTAATTGTAAATATATAAAATTCAAAAATAAATTTGATATATAGGGTGCGTTTCATATGTGTTCAAGAGGATTTTATTTTTTTAAAATTATTACATAGAGGAAAAGTGTTTTCTACGAGTTATTAAAATTTAGTTTAATTAATATTAAATATTTAAAGTTTAAAATTGATTTTTTTAATTTTTTAAAATTAATTATTAAATATATTTATTTAAATAAAAGGAATTTAATAAAACAATGGATTTTCATTAATAATATTTTATAAAACTATTAAGATTACATGTTAAGTTTTGTGTTTATTGTCTATCTATATGTGAAAATTTCATCGTGTGTATTTCTCAACAAAATAAAATATTATGATAACTTTAAAATCTGTTATATATGGATATTTATATACAGTTCTGTCCCAAGTACATTAATAAATATATTATAAATTATATAATTTTTTAAACTCCTAAATTATCCTAGTATATTTAATTTTTATTTAGATATAATAAATAAAATGAACTTAAATTTTTAGAGATTATATATGTAAAATTATTAATTTAATTACTATCAGAAAATTTTTATAATTTAAATATAATAAATAAAACAAGCCTAAATAGTTTTTAAGTTATATAAGCAAAAACTATCATTTAGAAATTAATTATGCTAACCTTTTTAATTTTCGTGGTTAAAGGCTCTTAAAGCAAAACTAGACAATGGCAAAAAGCTACCCTTTCCGGATGGAATCCTTATCAACGGCCATGCCTCGAACGGTGCTTCCTTCACCGTGGATCAAGGTTTGTTTTTCTATCATGTTCGTTTTACATTTTATTAAACTAAATTAATTAATTATTTATAATTAAATTAATTAGTTTTACTTTTGATAAAAAGCTTTAAAAAAAAATTATATACTATTCTTAAAGAATAAACCACGATATATATATATATTCCTTATAAATTATATTAGCAATTACCCACTTTTGTTGAATTGAACAAATAATTTTCTTAATTTTGCTTGTCATTGCGCTATAGACTATATATCTGAAATATTAGTTTATGAATCTACATACATTATATTATATTATTTCTCATTTCTTCAATGTTATTAAAAATTACAAAATACAACTATTTATCGAAAATATATACATCCTTTGATATCTTATTGTTCAAAAATCATCTTTTAAATGTTGAAATTTGGAAAAAACTTTGCTATGCATAACCTTCAAAAAAATTTCCACATTATATATATGCATAGTTATATATACATGTATATATACATATACATAACCATTAAAAGAAGACCAATGTTATTAAAAAGCATACAATTAATGATTATGCATGTGACATCAATGCAGGGAATACATACAGATTCAGAGTGTCAAATGTGGGACTTCAAAACTCACTAAACATAAGGTTTCAAGGGCACAAAATGAAATTAGTTGAGGTGGAGGGCACACATACCCTACAAAACACATACTCATCTCTTGACGTGCATGTAGGACAGTCCTACTCTTTCTTGGTCACAATGGACCAAGCCCCAGTGGACTATTACATTGTGGTCTCAACTCGCTTCACCAGCAATGTTCTCACTACTACTGCTGTTCTTCACTACAGTAACTCTGGAACTAGAGTTTCTGGCCCTCTTCCTGGTGGTCCTACTGTTCAGATTGATTGGTCTCTCAATCAAGCCAGATCAATCAGGTTCTATTTATATTCTGTTTGACCTTTTTTTGTTCTTTAGTTTTGTTTATTTATTTATTTTTCTTAACTCTTATGTGCTGTGTTTGGTATATCCGTATATATGGGTTCAGTATAGTTAGGTTCTATTACTTAGGTGAAGTTCTATAGATCTAATATATCTATATAGATGTAATTTGTGTAGTTTACAATAGCCTACTAGCACCTGTCCCATAAATAACTAAAAATGACACATATTGTCCATCCCCCATTTCTCTCTTCACTTTATTTGTTTCTACATGATATATATGGGTTCAGTATTTATGGACATATGTAAAGTAATGATTAGGAACTATACATGACTACACCTATGGAAATTCATCGAACTTTTTCTATTTAAAGAATGGTTTAATTGAGTGCATGCAAAATAGATATAACTACAAAGCCTACTATATTTATATATAAAAACATATATACACCTTCATATATTGATATGTTTTTCACATTTTCATCTTAATTTATTTATGATCACAGGACAAACCTCACAGCAAGCGGACCAAGACCAAATCCACAAGGCTCATACCACTATGGCATGATTAACACTTCACGTACCATTCGTCTTGCCAACTCTGCAAGCCTCATCGATGGCAAGCAAAGATATGCTGTCAATAGTGTCTCCTTCATTCCAGCAGACACTCCCTTAAAGCTTGCAGATTATTACAAAATCTCTGGTGTTTTTCGTCTCGGTAGCATCTCCGACAACCCTACTGGCCAGAAGGAGTATCTCGATACCTCTGTAATGCCTGCTGATTATAGGACCTTCATCGAGATCATCTTCGAGAATAAGGAGAGCATCATCCAGTCATGGCATCTTGATGGCCATTCTTTTTGGGTTGTTGGGTAACAGATATTTACTTGCAAACTTAATTTTCTTTCTGTTTATACTAATCTTTGATCCTTGCATCAATTGATGTAGCATACATTTCATGGCGAAATGGACCAACAAAACTTAGTCTGGAGGCCAATGTTGATGCTAACATTTGCTAATTGTTCTTTAAGCTGCTAATAATTAATTACTTTTTTTAATTAAATTATATTATCTAATACTAATACTAATCTATGTACTTGAATGTAGAATGGATGGAGGACAATGGAGCCCTGATAGCCGGAAAGAGTACAACCTAAGAGATGCAGTGTCTCGTTGCACCACTCAAGTAATCAAGCCAACAAATACTTGATCCATAAATGATATATCTTTTACTTAAACATGATATATAACATTTCAATCTATGCTTTTAATTTTTCGTTGTTGTATGCATTTATAGGTCTATCCAAAATCATGGACGGCTATCTACATAGCTTTGGACAATGTAGGGATGTGGAACGTGAGGACCGAGTTTTGGTCTCGTCGGTATCTTGGCCAACAATTCTATCTAAGAGTATATACTCCGGTGAACTCTATAAGAGATGAGTATCCTATACCGAAGAATGCTCTTCTTTGCGGTAGAGCTGCAGGAAGGCATACTCGTCCTCTCTAAGGGACAAAATGTTCATGAATGATATATATATATATATATTGTATTCTTTGGTTATATAATTTATAATGGTCAATGTTTTAGTCCTATATATTTAATGGTTATTGTCAATGATGATCTTAGCTCAAGGTCAGATTCATATAGATATATGGGAGTAGTCTATATATAGTTCTCAATTATGAAATTCTTGTTATTATTTAAAACAAAACTGTAATATTTATAGAACTCATGAATTTTTTCCGGAGTACATGTTCTTTTATGAGTTTTTGTTTATTGTATCCTTGTATTTTTATGAATAAATGATTTGTATGAATCTCTTAAATGTATTTTGAATCTTACCTTAAGACATAATTAGTTTGATTAGGTTTCTCAAAATAATTGAATTGGTTGTGTGCTTGAGTAAAAACTTTAGCCCAATATATACAATAATTGACCTGTGCTCAAGTTGATGTAAGTTCATCTTTTTAAAACTCCATAAAGTTCAAAATGGTGAACATTTATATAGGTAAAGCATAGCATCATTATGTGCTATAAAAAAAAAAAATTTCTTCTGTATTTGTTAATAGTTTATCAATAATAGATTAATTATAAATTTTATTCTAAGTGGCTCCATCAAACTTTTACTTCATTCAGAAAAACACACTAATAAATTTCTACTAATTGTGTTAATGATAAAACAAAATAAAGCCACAAGATTTGCAGATTGCAACTCTAGACATATACTTGAGAACTCGATACATAGAATGAGATGTAGAGCAAGTAGAGAAAGAAAATTAGGTTTTCATGCATTTAAATTCAACACAATGCGTATATTGAGCATCTAGGGTTGTTATTTGTTAATGCAGTCATAGCCATAGGGAGTGAGGGTCAGTAAGAGATTCCAATCATCTTTCATATCGGACTATTATTGATTGCTTCAAGAGAAAATCAACTATCTATTGAAACCATGTTGATCTCTAGATAGATTTCTCTAAATGCAGTGCGGTCATATATAATAATGTTTGTATTAGCTCTGCATGGGACTTGTTACTATTCACCTTTAGAGAGGGGATAGCCTATGGCAAAAACTCGCTCAGTCTAAGCATTTTTGCATTACCTTGATCAGAGCTTAATCTCAGCCTCAGGAGAAGTCTATGCCCAGACACCTTCACTTCATGCTTGGTTTATTCTTTGCAAGCTAGTCTCGTCAGTTGTGTTATATTATTCTTGTGTTATTCAATTCCACTTAGCAACACTTGCATCTAAGTTAGATAACGACTTGAAAGTTAGCACTGGTATTTCCTAGTTCTTCATAGGATCAATAACCTTGCTTAAAATAAAAATAACTATTATTTTCATATTAAAAAATTTATTATTCACCAAATCTCAACAAGGTCTACATAGAAACCTACAATATCCTTATTTTAAAGGAGATCAAATATAACAAAAAATAAGAAATCACACACAACAAAGAAGCAAGAGGAAAATTAACATGGAAACAAAGTTAATTAAGTCTATAGATTGTTGTGTTTAATCTGTCCACATTGCAACAAACAATTCGTCTCTTGAACACTCTCCCTATGCAGATTTTCACTATTAATTCTTTGAGTATAATATTCATCATAAATTAATTCTTTGCTTGTTAGTTCTGCATCAACCTCTCTGCTATAAGGTCCTCATTAGGTTCCACAAGCATCAAATAATTATATAAAATGCAACAAGCTAAGCTTATTGAATTCTAAGTTTTCACAATGTAGTGGGCAACAAGAGTATTTGTAATAATAATTAGCCATTTCATCGAAACTCCAAAAGCTTGTTCATTGGCATTACGCAATGATGCAAGACAAAGACTAAATAATTTTTGATGATCTTGTGAAGAGCTTCTTGGTGAATATTCTTTAAAATGAGATTAATTAGAAATATTGTATTTTAATTAAGCCATAATGACTTTAAATGAAATTAATTAGTTTTGAGGATCTAATTAATTAATAAAAACTTTTAATCTAATTAGTATTATTATAGAAAAGGTTATGATCCTCTCTTCTTTGTTAGTTATAATTATTATTATTATTATAGAAAATATTATTATTATCCTAGTTGGTATTATTTTCTTATTTTGAATACATATAGTTATAGTATTATGTAATTAAATATAAAAATAATATATTGATGATATAGAATTTGTAAAGCAACCCCTCTCGCTGTCAGCTTATGAAGTAATTTAACTTGGTAAATGAAAAGAAATGCAATATTTCTTTTATAAATTCTGCAAAGACAACACTACAATATATATTAAAAAAAAGAAACCAATCAGCATTACACAATCTCCTTAAATTATTATCCCACCTCTTTAATTACATTTTTAATTTTTACTATTTAAATAATTGGATAGCTATTTGGATAATTTACCCTATATATACAATTGGATAACTATTTCAATAATTTATCCTATATATATATACATCAAAATATAATTATAAAATTTTCCAGATCTTCATCTAAGCTGAAAAAAACAAAAACTTGTATGGACCCACTTTTTAGAGAGATAATCAAATTATTTCAAATAAATACATTAACAAATAAACTGATGACTGACATATAAATTAGGCGGATATATAAATAGAGAAATAAACCATAGATAATGGATAAGTAAAATAATATTAATAGACAAAGGTAAAAATAAATTTTAAACAATTTGGGGATTAGCAATTTAACAGAAGTAATCAAATAATAATTAAACAAATTTACAAATGCCTAAAAATTTTATAATTCAATTTATATTGTGGATTAAGCTACCTGAAAATCTTTGAACTCTAACCCCACACTCGAACACCAAAAACCATCTCTCCTTGGAAAGCCCTAAAATAACATAAAAATTAAATTATACCTAAATTATAAAGTATCCCATAACAAGTCATTAGCTTAAGTACATAATCTCTGATGCTTAACAGTACCCAATACTATATATGTACACGTCCCTACTTTCCTTTTTTTTATTAGATTGAAGCCCCCGTGTAATAAATATACAGTTATAAGGTTGGAGGAAAATCTTGACAAACTTTTATAGTCCAACCAAAAGAAATGGATGCTAAACACTTAACTTGATTAGCACCATGACCAACTTCCGTCTTTCCACGAACATATGAGCCAATAACAAATACAGTTATTCAATCTATAAATATATGATATTTTTGAAAATTCAACTAAATATCTTGCAAACAAAGATAAAAATGCCCAAATAGATTCACGCAATCTGTAGCCCATCCTCTAATGCATGACCTTCCAATAGATTCACACACCATGTAGCCCGTCCTCCAACATTTTGACGATAACAGGCATTCTTAATATATATTACCTACATTGCACCAACCCAAAAAAATAGAACTCGCTTTATAAAGCACTTGTAAGCTTTTAAAATCCACATTCAAAATCCTTATAAACATTTGCTATAATATGCTAACCTAAGATTCGACTATTACACCTCCACTCAATCTCATTCCCATCAAACATCAATAATAGCTCATAAGATTAACCAAATGAAGACAATGTACCACTAGTATAACTCTTAATATCCCCAAAAGCTTCTACTACCAATATACAGGAATTTAAACACCAAATTCTAAAATAGTAACATATGAAGGAGAACTAGTGGGCCAGAGAGCTCGAAGCCCATCAAACTCTCAATCCAACATGTTTGGCTAGCTTGTCATAACATAACTCACTAGCTAAAAATCAAATCACTAACAGGAATAAAGGTAAAAAAACAACAGCAACACTTACATCATTCAAAAAAGGACTACCTCTTTCTCTAACATACTCCCTCTTAGGAATTTATAGAAATAGATTGAGGGCATTACAATAAGATAGACCCATGCATCCTAGGCATTCAAAAGCTACATATTTACAATCATCAATATTAATTAAGGGATGCATTGGAGATTCTTCAACCTTACTGATAAGAAGATCATATAGAGTAAGGGATTTTCTATTACAGAGAGCCTCAACACTACAACTTACTATCGAAATATTTGAACTACTTCCAATCATTTGGCTACAATCTCAAATGCATGTATAGGTTCAACATTTCTCAAAGTGTAAACAATTCCTAAATGTAGTTGATTTGCATAATAAGGTTTCATTTAACTACATACATAATATATTGATATAAGAAAGAAGGGCAATGTTTTACTCATTACTTGACTTGACCCAATTAATTTACTCATAGTTTCCTTATGCATATTAATCCCTTACAGCAATATAATGGAGTGGAAAGGGTTGATTTTTGCTTAAGTCTAAATAATAAAGTAAATCCCCTTTCTCTACACCTACATGCATTAATGATTCCATATTATTAGCAATAATCATTAGCAAAACAAGAAAGGATTAAAAATATAGTTACCCTAATTAGGGAAAAAAGAAAGTCTTCACACAAGAAAAGCATAATTCTCAACTAATTTGATCTTACAGATCAATAAGAAATCCAAACACAGAATCAAATCAATGTGGAAGAAGTCTAATCAACTAATTTGATCTTACAGATCAATAAGAAATCCAAACACATAATCAAATCAATGTGGAAGAAGTCTAATCAATTTGACATCACAACATGAATCCCCACAATACTAAAGCTTTAAAAGAATATAATACTAGTAGTAACACATGTAACATAGTTTTGCATGAAACCTCCTATCAAACTCCTATCAAAGGCGCAACAAGCATAAAAAAAAGATTCAATTTATTGCATAAAACTTTAAAACCTACCACAACCATGCCTACTGATAATTACTAAAAAGTTCATATCTTTCATATTTAGTACCTAATTAAAATGAGATTTCATTCTTTTGTTCACCACGACCTTTATTTCAAATTTTGGGTAAAAAAAGCGAATTTGGGGGTGTTTTGAAGCAAAATGGACCAAATTGCTTAATCAGAGCTTCACCACGGCTCATAACGGCCGTGGTGACATCTTACCACGGCCGTTGTCCACACTCAACACTGTCATTATCAAGTCGTGGTAGTGTGAAATCACTGGGAGCAACACAGAAGCCACAACAGCCTCACAACGGCCGTTGTGAACCCATCACGACCGTGATCCACCCACACGACGCCCGAGAAAGCCGTGCAAGGACGCAACTTGGAGCCCACCCAATAACTTACTCACCATATGCATCACAACACCTATGGTGAGGCCGTGGTGGACTCGATCCTATATAAACCCTAGGGTTTTCTGATTAAGGGGAGATTTTTTTCGCCGAATAAGGTAGGGTGGCCGGAGTTTTGGAGATCTGAGCGATGTGAGATGACTTTCATCCATATTTCAGCAGATTCTAGTGACTTTTCCAAGGGATATTCAACTTGCATCAATCAGAAGAGGGCACGTGAAGAGATTGGACGTCGCCTTATCAATCTTGGGATCCTCACAACCTCAACCTTCGCAGACCTATTGGAGGAAGTTAGTTTAGGAATTATTTAATGATATTCTTTGGCATTATGGTTTTATCTTTATTTAGATCTCTATTTGTGATCCATAAGAACCCAATTAGAGGGGGATTATATGTCTAGTCCCTCGATTATTGTTTATAAATCTTGATTGTTAAATCCAATAAACTTTTTAGTTTATGTGATTCATTGCATGTTTATTGAATGATATTCTTGTTAATGTGGATGAGGAAGATATGACCATGTTAGATCTATACATGCACTAAGAGATTAAGCATGGCTAGGTTTCAGGATTAGGGATCAATTGCCTCTTAGGCTTAGGGTTTGATTTGTCCTTTATAGAGGAATTCTTGTACTTAAGGCAAACATAGGAGACTGGGGTACGAAGAGATGTCATCTTAAGTTCTTAGTGATTTAGACCTGGTTGCCAAGAGATTGGGACTAGTAGGCCTTTAAAAATCCCGCTAATCTAATACTAGAATACGATTGTCATACTCAATGCCTATTGATAAGTACCGGGTGGGACACACCACATGGGTTGCAGTACCAGGTGGTCCATGGGACAAAATCTGAGTCTATAGATAATGACAAGTCTCTCCCAAAGACCACTTCCACCGCAGTTCCTCCGATCCCAGCTATAGCTCCAGTTGCTATTGTTGCTCCTCCTCTCTCGACTACGACACCGACTTCATCAGTACTACTAGCAATTGAGGAGCACCTGACCCATCTCGAGGAGGGTCAGGTGAGGATTGAGGGCCTCCTCCGACAGATCCTAGAGCATCTGTAGTTCTAGGACCCCTCATCCACTCTAGTGCCTACTTTACCAACAGTTTTAGCTCCAGTGACGCTTGAGTTCCATCTTGCTTCGTTAACACCACCTATCCTCCATCGCTCATATATCGAGCCAGCATTTTTGTGTCGACAACAACCATTTTGATTTTCTTTCATCACTTTTATATTTTCATTTCAATCGTCCATTGTACTTTATATTTTAGTAAGGGACATCTACCCTACTACTTTTGTACTCATATTTTGATCATGGTGGACTTTACTTTTAATATTCTACTTTATTCTTGTATTTAATTATTTCATTTATATCTCCATCAGGGTTTGAGGTGATCGGGTGCTATTTTGACCCTCACAATTTGGAGCCTGGACAAGGGTAACTTCATCGCCCTCATCAACCAAACTAAGAAATCAGGGGAGTACTAGTGTCCATACACTGTTTAATTTTCTTTTGTTATTATATATGACTATATTTCTGCATGCATGCATATATTTTGGACAATGTACATCTTTAGGTGTGGGCAGGGAGTGCATGATGTTTTTTTAATATAATTGTGGAAAATTCTTAAAAATTCTTATTATATTTGTGGAAAAGTTTTTCAAAAATGGTGTTTGTACGTTATATACATGCTAGTGTTGACCTTTGAAGGCATTGCACTTACTTGTTGGAGTTTCTTTGGTCTAGGGACATGATATGTGTTAGACTAGCATTTTTTTTCAAGAGTTTGACTACTTTGCGAGTTTTTGCTCTATATTGTGTCCTTCTTGAGTACACCTTGCACCTTACATCTAGAAAGTGTTGTTTTATAGTGGTGGTGTCATTAGTGTCAGTCATTTTCTTGTTTTAGTTAAAATGTGTTGACTGCAGAAAGTGCTACTTCCCTCGTATTGCATAGTCACTCCCAAAAATTTGGATACAAAATTTATGCCTTAGTGGGAGGAGGGTTGCCTCCTCGAAAGTGTGAGAGCTATTGACTATGAAGATAAAAAGTATTTGTGTATAAAGAGTTATTTAAATTATATATGGTTAGGCTGAGTAAAACCTTGAAAAGTTTGTGCAACACAATCTAGCTTATAAGATAGTGAACTAAGAGACCGGCACTTGGGAGAGTATTTTGTGCCATAGAGTATACTACACTTTATCGAGCATATCCATGTTATCTAGCATTTGATTTTTCCCTTGTGCTATTGAAACTCCATCTCTTGTTGCCTTCGGTCAAGCACTTATAATGTCTTTCAGTTTTATCTTTTCTATTTGATTAAGAACAAGCAAACACTTATGTGTGGAGATATTTTATTAGTGCTAAAAAATTCATATTTTTCATATCATTTACACTTCATTTAGCATGGAATTTGACATATTTAGCACCTAATTATTATGAGATTTCATTATTTTGTTCACCACGGCCTTTATTTAGGTTTTAGGGTAAAAGAAGTGAATTCGGGGGCATTTTGAAACAAAATGGACCAAATTGCTTAATTAGAGCTTCACCACTGGTCACAAACGGTTGTGGTGACATCTTATCTCGGCCGTTATCCACATTCAACACTACCGTTATCAAAACACTGCCATTATCAAGCAGTGGTAATGTGGAATCACTGGGAGCAACACAGGAGCAACAACGGGCTTACAAAGGCCGTTGCGAACCCATCACAACTGTGATCCACCCACACAAAGCTCAAGAAAGCCGTGGCAGAATGCGACTTGGAGCCCACACAATAACTTACTTACCACAGGCATCACAACGCCCATGGTGAGGCCATGGCGGACTTGATCCTATAAAAACCCTAGGGTTTTCTAATCAAGGGGAGATTCTCTCGTAGAATAAGGTAGGACGGCCAGAGTTGTAGAGATTTAAGTGATGGGAGATGAATTTCATCCATATTTCAACAGATTCTGGTGAGTTCCAAGGGATATTCAACATATATCAATCAAAGGAAGGTGCACAAAGAGATTTGGCACCATCTTGTCAATCTTGGGATCCTCTCAACCTCAACCTTCGCAGACCTAGTGGAGAGGATTAATTTAGAAATTCTTTAACGCTATTCTTTGGTCTTATGGTTTTATCTTATATCTTATTTGTGATTCATAAGAATCTAATTCGAGGGAAATTGTATGTCTAGGTCCCTTGATTATTGTTTATGAATCTTGATTATTAAATCCAATAAATCTTTCTAGTTTATGTGATTCATTGCATGTTTCTTAAATGCTATTCTTGTTAATGTGGATGAGAAAGATATACCCCTACATTAGAACACACATGCCATGTTAATTTTATGCATGCGCTAAGAGATTAGGCATAGCTAGATTTCTGGATTAGGGATCAATTTCCCCTTTTAGCTTAGGGTTTGATTTTTCCCTTCTAGAGAAATTCTTGTACTTAAGGCAAACATAGGAGGCTGGGGTAGGAAAAGATTCCATCTTAGCTTCCTAGTAATTTAGACCTGGTTGTTAGAAGATTAGGACCAATAAGCCTTTGAATTCCCCCGGTCCAATACTAGTATATGATTGTCATATTCAACGCCTATTGACACACCCCTTACATGTATCCGCAAGTATACATGTTGTTCAAGTAATAAAGTGTACCCAATTGTTTCTCTACTATCTAACCTAATGAATGATATGATGTGATGATCTAATGTGTAAAGAAATGAATACCAAAGATGAATATGCAAGCATAAAATAGAGGGAGATCTCAATCAGTAGAAGTGGGGTATCCAGGTGATGCTCCCCTAGGATTCAGGTATTAGGTATTGGGTGTACAAAGTGTTTCTAGAAAGAGTAGGTTAAATCATAGAAATCCAAAGATAATCGGATCCTACATCCAGATCATCGATACTAGTCCCCGACGAGGTCCCGGTGGAGAAATCTCTCAGTCTCAACACCTCACACCACATATGACTTCATAGCACTCTAGGAATTCCAAAAGATAGATCCGATTCCTAAGAATAGAGCTAACCTTACTTCTAGGTGAAAGGTCCCTTACCCCCTATGAGGTCCCGGTGGAGAAATTTATCAGTCTCAATAACTCACAAAACATATGGTTGCTTAGAGCCTAGGAAAAAGGGGCGCTCCACTATCTCATGACTTACCCTCTCAACCCTCTTCAATCTTGAAGTTCTAATCCTAATGGAGACCTCTCTCTCATCAAGGTAAACAAATTATGCAAACCAAATAACCATAAGATCAATAAGGCAAGCAAGCATTAAGAAAACAAGATTGAAACTCAACCAAACTCGGATTAAATAGAAACACAAAACAAATCCACACAAGATTAGAATTCATGGGTTCACAAGCCCAAATACCCTCTAGGGGTTTAGCTCTCCATGGAGCAATATACAAAACAAGAAATCAATGAATGAAAGTATGCAAAAGCCATAAAAATAAATCCCCCTATATCTGCACTGATGGCCTTGATGGAGAGTTTCAACATCTTGATGAAATCCACTCCGAAGTTAAGGTCGCCGATCGCTTCCTTGATGCTATGACGGAGGAGGAATCAATCAAAGTTGGTGAAGAAATGTCTCCTAAGCCACAAAGACCTCCTCTCCAAACCCTAGCCGCCTCACATCTCAAGAGCCGCATAAAAGATACCAAAAAGAATAGGGTTGCCAAGTGGTTGTCTACATTGCTACTACAATATTTTCTTGAATAATGCTCCCAAAATCCTTAATTCTTGAATAATGCTCCCAAAATGTGGTTGTCTACATTGCTGCTACAATATTTTCTTGTCAATTAAACATCATTGGGAAAGGCTCTTGAAGTCTTCACACGAGTCAGGACATGGGAATGTGGCTGCCTTTTGTGCCCTTCCAACTGGTATTCTAACTTGAATTCTTTAGGAAGTTGGCACACACCCCCATGTATAATAACTCTTCTTGTGACTTGATCCTTGTGTCACGCAAAAGACTCCCAAGCTGTATCTTCATGACCTATCTTTGCTTTCTTTTCTCTCTAAAAGCCTTCACAATCCTATTTGTAGAAAGGAACACCAAATATAATTTATGAGACATAAAACATGATAAAATTGATGCTCAATACATGTAAACCATATAAATAAATATTTTCTCTCAAGCATTTATCACCTATCATAAGTAATAATGAAGATAACTATCATACAACCACCCAATTCCTTCTAAGCATGCTTGATGATTCTTCAATTGTATTGTTTAATAAATTATAGAAGTAGACTAAGGAAAGAATGTAAACGTTTTGGCTTTTGATTAAGTCAAAGAAAGTAATAGGATCCTTTTGTCGTTCCTGGGGAAATACGACCCTCATGCTCACCCATGAGGTATTACTTGATGACTCGTACACTTGCAGTATTCACGGACTCACTTTAACATTATTTGCATTTTTATATTCGTATTTACATATACCACATTAGAGGTCCATCAAGTTTTTGGCACCTTGCCGTGGAACACCAAGTCGAGATATTCTACGAAAAGTTCTAGCTTAGTGTTTTAGCCAAATTATTCTTTTGTATAATTTTACCTGTTCTCTTATAATGACAATAACTTACTCTTGCTACACTTTTCTGTAAGTGACTGTTCACGACTATAGCTAATCCTACTAATCTAGTGGAAAGAGATAGTGAGGTTGAGATAACACTATTGAGAAAGCTTCAGAGTAAAGCAGTTGTCGAAGCAGACAATGATAGTGACGACAAAGAATCTGTTGCCATGGCTGAACGAAGGAGAACACTTTCGAAGTATGAGAGACCACAGTTTACAGGAGAAGAGTTTAGTATTCAAGCCCACTAGTGCCAGCGAATAACTTCAAAATCAAAGCTAGCACTATTGGAATGATTTAGAACTCCTGTCGGTTTGACGACCTAGCAGATGATGACCCAAATGTCCATCTCTCAAAGTTTCTGTAGATCTATTCGATGTTCAAGATGAGCACAGTTATAGATGATGTGATCAAACTGTGACTCATCCCATTCAGTTTGAGAGGTTCTTCATATAGGTGGCTTATTTCTCTAGCACTAGGGTCGATCAAGACATGGAACGACTTGGTGGAAAAATTACTTAGATATTACTTTCCACCAAGCAAAGTAGCAAATATTAGACAAGAGATCTCAGTATTTAAGTGAGGAGAGTATGAAATACTATTTAAAGCACATGAACGATTCAAGGACCTTCTTAGGCGGTGCCCACATCATGGGTTCAATTTATGAATGAGATTATCGATTTTGTATAATAGGCTGAATTACCAAATTATGTAAATTATTGACCTCGTATCTGGCCGGTCATTGAACAAAAAGTAACCTAAAGAGGCAAAATAATTGTTTGAGGACAAGGATAATAATGAGCCACATTGGGATTAAAGAGGCAGGCAACCAAAGATGCCCGGGTTACATGAGATAGACACAGATACCGCTTTGGCAGCAAAAGTGGATGCGCTCACACGAAAGTTGGACCTACACGTGAGCAATGGTCATGGTGTCAACTTGAATTCCAGGCGATTATGTTTTGTGAGACTTGTGGAGGAGGACATAGGGCAGCCTAGTATCCAATTGTGAATTCAGTAGTAACTGTTGTGGAACAGGTTGATTATATTGGAGGAGGTCAGAGGAAATAGAATAACCCTTATAGGAGTACCTATAAACCAGGATGGAGGAGTCATCCTAACTTCTCCTGGAATCAAGGTCAGCAGTAGAGGCCTCCTCTATAACAACGCTACTAATACCAATCACAGTAGGAATAGTATGAGAGGAAGTTCTCCATAGAAGATGTTTTGGCTAAGTATATGATGAGTAATGATGCTAGGATGGATGAGTTTGGTGTTACATTGAGAAACATCTAAGCATCAATTAAGAACTTGGAGAATCAGGTTGGAAAGTTGCCAAGAGCTAGTACAAAAAGACCTCAAGGTAGTCTCCTAAGAAACACTGAAGAAAACCTAAGGAAGTAGCTTAAGGACATCTCATTTTATAGTGGTAAGACCATGGAGGTAAGGACCGCTTAGGGTCTAAGTGCCAAGATAGAGAGGGCAAATGTATAGGAAGGCCCTAGTTCTTTACAGGAAACTGTTGAAGATGATGAGTAGAGAGTTGAGAAAGAACATACAAAGTTATAACCAGCTCGGCCTCCATTTCTGTATTATAAAGCCCGAGTTCCTTACACTTCCTGATAGAAAGCCAATAAGGAGGACATGCAATTTAAGAAGTTCATGAATATCTTTAAGAAACTCTACATAAAATTCCCCATCGTTGAAGGAATGTCCTAAATATCAAAATATGCTAAATTTTTGAAGGACTTGCTTACCAATAAGAGGAAGTTGGAAGAAGTTGATATAGTGGCTCTTAAAGGAAATTATTCCACCATTCTGTACAGAAAGATGCAGATGAAGTTGAGAGATCCTGGAAGTTTCATGATCCCTTGCTTGTTTAGTGATGGCATGGAAGAGAATACGCTAGCTGATTATGGGGCTAGTATCAACGTGATGCCATATACTATTTACAAAAAGATCGGATTGGGAGAATTGAGGTTGATAAGAATGACCCTGCAATTAGCCGATAGGTGAGTAAGAAGACCATGGGAAATTATGGAAGATGTACTTGTGACCGTTGAAAAGCTTGTCTTCCTCATAGACTTTGTGATTCTTGACATAGATGAGGATGTAGAAACCCCACTTATCTGTAGATGACCATTTTTAAACACATTTGGGGATCTCATCAACTAGAGAGATGGAAAGATGACATTGAAAGTGGTGGATGAAAAAGTGGTGTACAAACTCCCAAGTTCCATGAAACACTCTATGGACCAAGATGATGAATTCTACTTTTCACTTGAACCTGACCTTTCTATTTCTAATTTTATGTAGGATGTGTTCATGGTGAACCTTCTTTGCGAATACTTCGAGGAGAAGATTGAGGAAGAGCCAACACATCCCGCAATAGGAGGAGTGACGTGAGAGCCACAATAACAAATAAGGTATAGAGGATGGTAGAACCTAAAGATGAACGCACTATTGAGGTAATAAACTCTACCACTTTGAAAGCAGGTAATGAAGAAACATTCTCTCTATTTACTCCAAGCAAACCAAAGTCATCTTGAGGTTAGAGTAGGTACGTCAGGTTCGTGACATAAAACAAGCATTTCTTGGGAGGCAACCTAAGTAGTTTTTATGTCTTAGTGCATTTATTTTTAGTTTTTAGTTTGTGTCGTTTAGTGATTAAATAAAGAGTGATGCTTGATTGAATGTTATGAAGTTGACTCAATTTTTTTTTTCAATTTTATGGGTGAAATTTGTCTGTGGAGTCTAATGCCATTGTTAGGAATTGTTTTCATGTCGTTTTGCTCAGTGAGAAACCTTAGTTTTTCATTATGTATGCCACAACAGGCGTGGTCCACTCGTTTTGCACCTGTTGTGATGTATAGGAAGAGGGTAATGATTTTTGAAAAAAATTTAACTAAGTCTATCACGGGTTCATCATGCTCATTATGACGGCCATGGTGACTCGTCACAGCTATTCTCCAGAGCGTGCCAGTTATCTGGACTTTCTAGAGTTCTTGCACGGCCTTGCTATGCCTATGGTTATGCCGTTGACAACACTCTTTTGCGTGTGAACCGCAAGTGTACTGGTTTGTCGAAGTAATAATACCTTGTTGAGTGGATAGTCGTATCCACAGAAAATAGTGATCAGAAACACAAAGATTGCTATTTAACTAGAATGAAAATGAATCTATAGTGCTGTGAAAAAAATCAATGAAAATAGAAATAAGGAAAGAAGGAGGCGTAAATAAAAGATAGGATAGGCAATCGACAAAAATTGGGACACCCGGACATTGCTCACCCTAGGACTATTGTTTCAAGTGCAAGACGAACCATTATGTTTTTAAACTAATGCTTAATGAGTCGTGGAAATCCTAAAACATATGGTCCCAAATCTAAGGTCAACCGTGACTAACCCTACACTATACCCCGGTGGAGAAATCTCTCAGTCTCCATGCCTCACACTGTGTAAGGGTGCTTAAAGCTCTAGGGACTCCAAGTGATAAACCCTACTCCCTAATATAGATCTAGCCCTTTGGTCTAGGCGAAAGACCCCTAGTCACAATTAAGCCCCAGATACTAAGAACTACTTCAACGCTTCACTTTGTTGCTTGCGCAATTAAACCCCAGCGTAGTTCGTCTCTTAGCACTTCACTCTATTGTGACGGCAAAGAACTCTTGGAATGTGGAGGTAGGATAAATCACACCGGAGGGGAAAGGGGACGTTCCGCTACCTCTCGACTCACCCTCTCAACCCTCTCCAATCTAGCATTGTCTAACCCTCATGGTGTGTCACTCATCTACAAAGGTTACCAAGATGGATTCTCAACCCTAGTGTCACTCTAAGGGAAATCAACTCAATAAGCATTCAAGATTGGTACTCAATTGAAACATCAATTAAAGAAAGCATAATAAAAGGTCAAAGAAACAATATCATCTTAGGGTTTACAAGTCTAAGTACCCACTAGGGGTCTAGCTCTCGATAGAGCAAAATACAAACGATAATGGAATCGAGAGTAAAGATAAGCAATCCATGAATAAACCCCCCTTGGTGTCCGTGTCGATGGTCTTGTGGGGTAGCCGTGTCTTCTCCAAAGGTTCCCTCGTCAAGCCTAGGGCACACCTTGCCGAATCGATGCCGACAAAAGCTCCCCCAATAACTATCTTCCGAAGGAACGCGGTGTTGAAGGCCATAGAACCACTCCAAAAACCTAGCCAACACCTCTCCAAACCCTAGTGGTGAGCGCCTCCAAAGATGGTGAAGAGATGGGCAAAATTCTCAAAACAAGCTGAAGTCATGACTTAAATAGGTTGGAATCTGGCATCCACACGCCCGTGTGAATCTGCAGGAATCGATTTTTCAGCGGCTTCTGAACAGTAACTGCTACAGTGATTACCTGCTACATTACTTTGCGAAAATACTCCAAAATCCATACTTTCATCGAGGCCACATGATCGGGCACATATTCATGCGGTAGATCGCTTTGCGTCTTCCATAAAAGTCACGTTGATGAAGATCTTGCTAGCATTGTACAAGTCGGACACGCGAATGTGACTGCCCTTGTGCCCTTCTAAACCATGTATTTGCTTGAACACCATGGAGGTTGGCACACAATCACGTGTCTTTGGGCACAACTTGTGTCTTCACATTTGTTCACTCCAAGATTTCATCAACAAAGTGCATCCATGATCTATTTTGGTTTCTTTCTTCCATAATTGTCTCCACAACCCTATATGCACAAAAGTAACACAAATACACATGTATGAGCGATAAAATCTGAGAAAAGTAATGCTCATTAATATAAGAAAATAATATTTTGGTTTACTATTACACAAGCACTTATCAACCGTTGTGAGCAAATCGAGTGCTAGATCGACCATTGCCAATATCATCTTAGGGTTTACAAGTC